>NC_074668.1:79301778-79601778 GCF_029448725.1 Salvelinus fontinalis
TGCTGCTAAGCCAGGTATCACAGCCTGCTGGGGGGACGACATAGCACCTTAAAGCTGCTTTAGCTCACCTCCCTCTGGATCTTCATTCAGCTGACATGATTCATGTGGGACGTGGATTGGAGAGAGTCCCTACTGTGGAGGAACGTCGTCTTTCATGTCTCTGAGGAGTGTTTATGAGGATATGGAGATGTGAGGACGGTGTTGCGTGCGGGTGTTCCGTTCCTTAAAGCACTGATACTGAAACGACCTCAGGCTGGGTTAAGGCTTGATCCCTTCTCTGACGAGGAGGAGAAATCTACCTCTGGATGAATCCCCTTGTAGTACAGTTAATTCCCATAAGAACATGGCGCGTGAGGAAGCCTCATCTTGGTAAAAGAAAGGAATATGAGAGCAGATTAATATTATGAACAGTAATATTCCTGGCAGCAGCATCTGCATGCACCAGGGATTACAGGGCTCCCGGGTGATTACCGGCGGGGGAAGAGGGGTTACAAGTCCACACAACTTTTCATTTTCGTCCAGGGCACAGAGCGCACACACACACACACACACACACACACACACACACACACACACACACACACACACACACACACACACACACACACACACACACACACACACACACACACACACACACACACACACACACACACACACACACACATGCACACACACACATGCACACACATGCACACACATCATATGCTCAGTATAGCAATGACATACTTCCGTTACTGGATCACAGTACACAAATAGTCTTGACACAGGGTGGAACACAATAGATACACTGTGTATCTACTGTCAGCTGATTGCATGTTCTAGCGTTGTTATATGTTCCCATGATGAATAGGCCTAAAGTTGTTAGAACACATTTTGTATGGATAGCAGACCTCATTAGCAGTAAATAAATAATGCAGTGTGTGAGCTTGAAAAGCATCCAACAATAATCTACTAACGACATTAAAATATGATGTTTACATTCAGCACATTCATTTATATATTGTTTCTGTATTTTCCTGTAAGTGTGAGCACAGAAACTTTCAAAGGTACAAGGGTTAGCAAAGCCAAACTCCCATAGGACAGAGTGAGTGGAGCCCCTCAGGGCTGTGTGTCCGGCCCACTGATGATGTGGCGATATCAGGTTCCAGTGAGGCTGAGGCCTGTGTGTTGTGTGAGGGGCCTGCCAGGGCCAGTCTGAGCCTCAGTTCTCTGTAAGCTCTCTTTATCCCCCCTGCCATCGGGCAGGCAGACGCCGGCCACACGTGCAAAGCAAACCCAGGAAATCGCAGCCAGGAGATGTCTTACGACCGATAGGACTCAGCAATTTCCTTGGCACCTTTCGCGTGAGGAATAACACACAAGTCTAGTCTGTGACCAATAAGCAGGCCTAATGAAGGCCAGGCGGGGCAGACTAGGGGGCGACGCGGGGCTCAAACAGGCCTCTCATGTCTGAAAGGATCCTGAGGAAACTACCCTGACACTACTCTAGCTGCTGGCTGTAGTGTGAAAGAAAAGAAACAACACTGTTTCCATTTAGAGACTAAAGCCAAGAATCACAGGGTAGACATATTTGCTGGGAGAAAAACAGTGGGACGTTTCCCGTCTTTAGACTCAACTGTTGGCTTTGTAGTATGCCGCGGGGTCCATGGATTTTGGACCAGAGGAAGGAAGGAGAGGGGGTGCAGGGCGACACTGCTGTGCTCCCCCATGTGGCGTCTAAACGTGTGTCTGCACCTCCTAATCTGGAGTTTCAAAGAAATATCTGATAGAAGGGGGTACCAATTTACCAGCGGATCTCTCCTCAGCTGCCAGCTGACTGCTTCCGATACTCACCCACCAGTCATCAATTAGGAACCTGACGGCCACCATCCATCCACGCACGAACACACACACACACACTACCCGACTGACGGGCCTAGCGTGTGGAAAATACACACCTTTACTGAAGCTGGAAATCTGATATAGAATGCTATACACTGGGGCCCACTCACAGAGCTATAGCGGGAATAGACTTTCTACTTTGACACGTACAGTACTACTTTGACATGTTAGACCTACACTCAGCTACTTTTTTGCAGATATGAAAACATATTGCAACAAAGTGTGACTGTTATAAGAATCAATGATTGATCACAGGATATATTGCAAAGAGAAAAACACATTTGTTAGTTAATAGTTGAAAAAACAGAAGAGGAGAGGCTTTACAATCATGCAGAAGCAGTTGGAAATGAATACGTTTCTCATTCTGCATACATTTCCAAAGGTAGCAATGAAGTGCAGTAATGTTCCATGAGAGGAACTCACATGAATAAAAATCATTCCGCTCTTTCATTTTTCTTTTCTAATTCAACCAGTCTTAACGCACGACACATTCCCCCACAAAGGCACTAAACGCTCTGTTGAAGAATGTGATTGGAAGGCGGGCGGGCGGGCCATTGGTGTAATGGTCGCCTAGGTGATTATACCCCACAAATTGCTCTTTGCTATTAGAATAAGATTTCATGCAGATGGTGACAACGTGCTCCGTCTCTGAAATTTAAGGGCAGCAGTAATCTTAACGCTACTCTCGTAAATATAATTTAAAGCGTTGTAGCGAGGAAACATCCCAATTCATAATCCCTGAAATGTATCATTATTGGGATAATGCGAGTGGATGAATTACTTTGCATACACTAGCCGTCTGGAAGGCTGACCCTGGCTGGCAACAATTCCATACGACACTTCTCCAGAGCCATATGAATTCATTTTCATTTTCCTGCAATGGCTGTCCTAATCAGCATGCCTTATTGTGACAGAGAGTTCATTGTGGCTGTTCAGATTGCCTGGGCGCTATAGGAGCCTATGGGTGCTGTTCAGATCGCTGGGCCTGGGAGTTAGAGGAGCCTATGGGTGCTGTTCAGATTGCTGGGCCTGGGAGTTAGAGGAGCCTATGGGTGCTGTTCAGATCGCTGGGCCTGGGAGTTAGAGGAGCCTATGGGTGCTGTTAAGATCGCTGGGCCTGGGAGTTAGAGGAGCCTATGGGTGCTGTTCAGATCGCTGGGCCTGAGAGTTAGAGGAGACTATGGGTGCCGTTCAGATCGCTGGGCCTGGGAGTTAGAGGAGCCTATGGTTGCTGTTCAGATCGCTGGGCCTGGGAGTTAGAGGAGCCTATGGGTGCTGTTCAGATCGCTGGGCCTGAGAGTTAGAGGAGACTATGGGTGCTGTTCAGATCGCTGGGCCTGGGAGTTAGAGGAGACTATGGGTGCTGTTCAGATCGCTGGGCCTGAGAGTTAGAGGAGACTATGGGTGCCGTTCAGATCGCTGGGCCTGGGAGTTAGAGGAGACTATGGGTGCTGTTCAGATCGCTGGGCCTGGGAGTTAGAGGAGCCTATGGGTGCTGTTCAGATCACTGGGCCTGGGAGTTAGAGGAGCCTATGTGTGCTGTTCAGATCGCTGGGCCTGGGAGTTAGGAGACCCTATGGGTGCTGTTCAGATCGCTGGGCCTGGGAGTTAGAGGAGCCTATGGGTGCTGTTCAGATCGCTGGGCCTGGGAGTTAGAGGAGCCTATGGGTGCTGTTCAGATTGCTGGGCCTGGGAGTTAGAGGAGACTATGGGTGCTGTTCAGATCGCTGGGCCTGGGAGTTAGAGGAGCCTATGGGTGCTGTTCAGATCACTGGGCCTGGGAGTTAGAGGAGCCTCTGGGTGCTGTTCAGATCGCTGGGCCTGGGAGTTAGGAGACCCTATGGGTGCTGTTCAGATCGCTGGGCCTGGGAGTTAGGAGACCCTATGGGTGCTGTTCAGATCGCTGGGCCTGGGAGTTAGAGGAGCCTATGGGTGCTGCTCAGATTGCTGGGCCTGGGAGTTAGAGGAAACTATGGGTGCTGTTCAGATCGCTGGGCCTGGGAGTTAGAGGAGCCTATGGGTGCTGTTCAGATCGCTGGGCCTGAGAGTTAGAGGAGCCTATGGGTGCTGTTCAGATCGCTGGGCCTGGGAGTTAGAGGAGACTATGGGTGATGTTCAGATCGCTGGGCCTGGGAGTTAGAGGAGACTATGGGTGCTGTTCAGATCGCTGGGCCTGGGAGTTAGATGAGCCTATGGGTGCTGTTCAGATCGCTGGGCCTGGGAGTTAGAGGAGACTATGGGTGCTGTTCAGATCGCTGGGCCTGGGAGTTAGAGGAGACTATGGGTGCTGTTCAGATCGCTGGGCCTGAGAGTTAGAGGAAACTATGGGTGCTGTTCAGATCGCTGGGCCTGGGAGTTAGAGGAGCCTATGGGTGCTGTTCAGATCGCTGGGCCTGGGAGTTAGAGGAGCCTATGGGTGCTGTTCAGATCGCTGGGCCTGGGAGTTAGGAGACCCTATGGGTGCTGTTCAGATCGCTGGGCCTGGGAGTTAGAGGAGACTATGGGTGCTGTTCAGATCGCTGGGCCTGGGAGTTAGAGGAGACTATGGGTGCTATTAAGATTGCTGGGCCTGGGAGTTAGAGGAGCCTATGGGTGCTGTTCAGATCGCTGGGCCTGGGAGTTAGAGGAGCCTATGGGTGCTGTTCAGATCGCTGGGCCTGGGAGTTAGAGGAGCCTATGGGTGCTGTTCAGATCGCTGGGCCTGGGAGTTAGAGGAAACTATGGGTGCTGTTCAGATCGCTGGGCCTGGGAGTTAGAGAAGCCTATGGGTGCTGTTCAGATCGCTGGGCCATGGAGTTAGAGGAGACTATGGGTGCTGTTCAGATCGCTGGGCCTGGGAGTTAGAGGAGCCTATGGGTGCTGTTCAGATCGCTGGGCCTGGGAGTTAGAGGAGCCTATGGGTGCTGTTCAGATCGCTGGGCCTTGGAGTTAGAGGAGACTATGGGTGCTGTTCAGATCGCTGGGCCTGGGAGTTAGAGGAGCCTATGCTTCTACACCTGCATTGCTTGCTGTTCGGGGTTTTAGGCTGGGTTTCTGTACAGCACTTCGAGATATTAGCTGATGTACGAAGGGCTATATAAAATAAACTTGATTTGATATGGGTGCTGTTCAGATCGCTGGGCCTGGGAGTTAGAACTTTCCTGGTTTATAAAGTTTATAAAGGCTTCTGAAGTTTGTAATTGTCACGTTCCTGACCTATTTATGTTAGTTTTTGTGTGTTAGTTGGTCAGGACGTGAGGTTGGGTGGGCATTCTATGTTATCTGTTTCTATGTTGGTTTCGGTTTGCCTGGTATGGCTCTTGATTAGAGGCAGGTGGTTTGCGTTTGCCTCTAATTAAGAGTCATATTTAGGTAGGGCATTCTCACTGTTTGTTTGTGGGTGATTGTCTCCTGTGTCCGTATGTTATGTTCGTACCACATGGGACTGTAGCGTTTGTTTGTTTCGTTTTCGTTTCGATGTCGTCTGTTTCCTGTACGTAAGTTTATGTTTAGTTATGTAAGTTTATGTTCAGGTCTCGTCAACGTCGTTTTGTTATTTTGTAGTTTTGAAAGTGTTTGTTTCGTTTCGTGTTGCCATCTTTATCGTTGTGTTAATAAAGATGGCTTATTTCCCTGAGCCTGCGTTTTGGTCTGAAGATCCTTCTCTCCTCACCTCGTCCGAGGATGAGGAGAGCGTCACCCATTACAGAATCACCCACCAACAAATTAGGACCAAGCGGCAAGGGAAAGCTCGACAGGGCAACAAGGATTTCTGGACTTGGGAGGAAATATTGGACGGGAGAGGTCCATGGGCACAGCAGGGAGAATATCGCCGTCCCAAAGCTGAGCTGGAGGCACGGAGGAGAGCAGAGGCTACCGGGGAGAGGAACCGGAGCTATGAGGGAACGCGTCTGGCACGGAAGCCGAAAAAGCCCGTAAGTAATTCCCAAAAATTTCTTGGGGGGGGGATAGGAGATAGTGGGCCAAGGGCAGGTAGGAGACCTGCGCCCACTTCCCAGGCTTACCGTGGAGAGCGGGAGTACGGGCAGGCGCCGTGTTACGCAGTAGAGCGCACGGTGTCTCCTGTACGAGTGCATAGCCCAGTGCGGGTTATTCCACCTCCCCGCACTGGGAGGGCTAGATTGGGTATTGAGCCAGGTGTCATGAGGCCGGCTCAACGCGTCTGGTCTCCAGTGCGTCTCCTCGGGCCGGCATACATGGCACCGGCCTTACGCATGGTTTCTCCGGTTCGCCTACATAGGCCGGTGCGGGTTATTCCACCTCCCCGCACTGGTCGGGCAACCGGGAGCATTCAACCAGGTAAGGTCGGGCAGGCTCAATGCTCAAGAGAGCCAGTACGCCTCCACGGTCCGGTATTTCCGGCACCACCTCCCCGCCCCAGCCTAGTACCTACAGTGTATACACTACGCACTAGGCTACCAGTGCGTATCCTGAGCCCTGTTCCTCCTCCACGCACTCTCCCTGTAGTGCGTGTATCTAGCCCGGTGCCTCCAGTTCCGGCCCCACGCACTAAGCTACCTGTGCGTCTCCAGAGCCCTGAACCCACTGTATCTTCTCCCCCTACTAATCCTGATGTGCTTGTCCTCAGCCCGGTGTCACCAGTGCCGGTACCACGCATCAGGGATAGAGTAGGCTTTGAGAATACAGTGTGCCCTGTCCCTGCTCCCCGCACTAGTAGGAAGGTGCTTGTCATTAGCACGGTGCCTCCAGTTCTGGCACCAGGCACCAGGTCTACAGTGCGCCATATCCGACCAGAGCCATCCGTCTCCCCAGCGCCATCTGAGCCATCCGTCTCCCCAGCGCCATCTGAGCCATCCGTCTCCCCAGCGCCATCTGAGCCATCCGTCTCCCCAGCGCCATCTGAGCCATCCGTCTCCCCAGCGCCGTCTGAGCCATCCGTCTGCCAGGAGCCTGCAAAGCCGCCCGTCTGCCATGAGCCTGCAAAGCCGCCCGTCTGCCATGAGCCTACAGAGCCGTCAGCCAGACAGGAGCCGCTAGAGCCATCAGCCAGACAGGAGCCGCTAGAGCCGTCAGCCAGACAGGATCTGCCAGAGCCGCCAACCAGACAGGATCTGCCAGAGCCGCCAACCAGACAGGATCTGCCAGAGCCGCCAACCAGACAGGATCTGCCAGAGCCGCCAACCAGACAGGATCTGCCAGAGCCGCCAACCAGACAGGATCTGCCAGAGCCGCCAGCGAGCCATGAGCAGCCAGAGCCGTCAGAGCGCCATGAGCAGCCAGAGCCGTCAGAGCGCCATGAGCAGCCAGAGCCGTCAGAGCGCCATGAGCAGCCAGAGCCGTCAGAGAGCCATGAGCAGCCAGAGCCGTCAGAGAGCCATGAGCAGCCAGAGCCGTCAGAGAGCCATGAGCAGCCAGAGCCGTCAGAGAGCCATGAGCAGCCAGAGCCGTCAGAGAGCCATGAGCAGCCAGAGCCGTCAGAGCGCCATGAGCGTCGAGAGCCGTCAGCCTGCCATGAGCGTCGAGAGCCGTCAGCCTGCCATGAGCGTCGAGAGCCGTCAGCCTGCCATGAGCGTCGAGAGCCGTCAGCCTGCCATGAGCGTCGAGAGCCGTCAGCCTGCCATGAGCGTCGAGAGCCGTCAGCCTGCCATGAGCGTCGAGAGCCGTCAGCCAGCCATGAGCATCGAGATTCGTCAGTCAGCCATGAGCTGCCCTTCAGCCTGAAAAGGCTGGATACCCAGAACTGCCCATCAGTCCAGAGCTGTCTCTCTGTCCGGAGCTGCCTTTCAGTCCGGAGTTGCCCCTCTATCCTAATCTCCCTCTCTATCTTCATCTATTTCTATATTCTTATCTATCCCTCTTTCTTGATTTATCTCTCTGTCCCGGTGTTGTCCCTATTAGATATGTTGTTAAGGGAATTTTGTGGGGGTCAAAAGAGGGTGGACATTCTTGGAGGGAGGAAGTTAGGATGGATTATGGTGGGGTGGGAACCGCGCCCCGAGCCTGAACCACCACCGTGGTTAGATGCCCACCCAGACCCTCCCCTAGACTTTGTGCTGGTGCGTCCGGAGTTCGCACCTTGTGGGGGGGGTACTGTCACGTTCCTGACCTATTTATGTTAGTTTTTGTGTGTTAGTTGGTCAGGACGTGAGGTTGGGTGGGCATTCTATGTTATCTGTTTCTATGTTGGTTTCGGTTTGCCTGGTATGGCTCTTGATTAGAGGCAGGTGGTTTGCGTTTGCCTCTAATTAAGAGTCATATTTAGGTAGGGCATTCTCACTGTTTGTTTGTGGGTGATTGTCTCCTGTGTCCGTATGTTATGTTCGTACCACATGGGACTGTAGCGTTTGTTTGTTTCGTTTTCGTTTCGATGTCGTCTGTTTCCTGTACGTAAGTTTATGTTTAGTTATGTAAGTTTATGTTCAGGTCTCGTCAACGTCGTTTTGTAGTTTTGAAAGTGTTTGTTTCGTTTCGTGTTGCCATCTTTATCGTTGTGTTAATAAAGATGGCTTATTTCCCTGAGCCTGCGTTTTGGTCTGAAGATCCTTCTCTCCTCACCTCGTCCGAGGATGAGGAGAGCGTCACCCGTTACAGTAATTTCCACTTTAAAATTTCAGACTTGATATTCCCTTGTGAAAAAATGTATCAACCCCTACAAAAATGTCAATTAAATATAATCCACATAATAATTAATATTTCCTGTTGCTGCAGGATTATTTTCCTGCTATAGCAAACTGGCTCAAATGAAGACCCAACATGGGTACTTTACTGTATGTTGTAACACACCAGACAGAAAATAGGGTATGAGTAAAGGTTGACAGGATGAGGAACTGGGGGATTATAGTCTGCATAGCATCCCACCTGTAACCCAAACCAAACATAACGTCAAAATAATAATCTGCCTGTATCTAAATCCTCACTCATAACCTAATTGTGACAGGAACATGCGACCCATGGGGCCAGAGAATCACTGCTTTATGGAGACTGACATCTATGGGTTCCAGGCAGTTTCACAGGACTTTTAAAACACAGATGGGAACTGCAGATAGGTGACATAAATGCATAAACAGGCCTGGTGCTGTAAATCAATACAGGCTTCTATTTGCATCACTTTGATCATGTTAAGGCAGAAGCAGGAGATTAAGAAACACAAGCTCTGCCTGACAGGCCGATCGTTTACATTAACATTAACACCAGTAGTAATCTGTCTGTACCTCCATCTACACGTCCTGTCTAACACTAGGGGAGATGCCTTAGGGAAGACCAGACAAGTGTAGAACATCAGTGAATTGCAGAGTGCAAATGTACTGTAAGACTGCGGACATACAGTAACAAACATACTGTACCTGCAGTTAGTGTTGTTTGCTGTTAGGTGAGTGTGCACATTGTGCACAACCTGTGTCAAGTTAACCGCAAATCATACATAACCTGACCTGACCAATTTCATCATCTAGTCGTCTTGAGTAGTACTATTATCAAAAAGGTTACACATTTAACCAGAGAAAAGAGATCAGAATTAATACTTCCATTTCCTGGGAAAATCAAGGTATTGTAGAATTTGGGTCAACAGAGGCAATGTAGAATGGTGACCTCTGCACTTTCCTCTCTCAAACCCAATAGGCCTCAATATCCCCCCTCTCCCACCTCTCTCAAACCCATCCTCACCTCCTGCCTTCCCCATTCTCACCCCCTCCCTGTAATTCTTTCAAGGATTGGTCCTCCTAAATGATTAAGCACTCTGATCTGAGGACACAGAGTGTAATTTCATACGTCAGTGATATTCACAATGCTGTAGGAAATTTCAGGGCATATTGTCCACCCCCACCCATTCACCGTTGTTCAAAACACACACTACACACACAACACAGGCACACTACACACACACACACACACACACACACACACACACGCACACATAAACATAAACATAAACACACACCGTAATCACCAAAGCGGCTCTAACAATGCTGTTGGTGTGGGAAATCACTGTCCCTGATATATTACAGAGCTATAAAAAATGATGTGTAGGATTACGTCCTGATACCAGCTCTTATTTACTCCTATTGGTATAATAAAAACACCTGCCTCCAGTCCTGACCCAATAGGATCAGAGGATTCATCTTAGTAAGACTAAATACATACAGATGGTCAGACAGGAGAAATTAGAAAAATATGCAATATGAATACATTTGCCTTGCGTAATATGAAATATGATTCATCTATGGTAGAGATTACAGCCTGATGTATTGGTGTACTTAGCAAAGAGACAAAGTTAATTTCTTTATAGGCCAAATGTTCCTGCCAAGACCTGGGAATAATAATGATTCTTCTGGGAATATCATATAAATTACAGTTAGGCCGTCTATCCGGGTTGCATATTAATGCTGCTGGGGTTAGCACAGAGCACTGATTCATTTCATTCCCTGTCACATTCCCATATTAAAGATAAAATACACTCTGTCTAACATGTGACTGCCTGTCATGTGCCTTTAGTTATTTTACATAGAAATAAAATGTTCATACCCCAACTAAGAAACATGCACTGAAAACTAGAGGATAACAAACCTGCTACACAAACTTAATACACAAACCCACTACACAAACCCACTACACAAACCCAATACACAAACCTACTACACAAACCTACTACACAAACCTACTACACAAACCTGCTACACAAACTTAATACACAAACCCACTACACAAACCCACTACACAAACCTACTACACAAACCCACTACACAAACCTACTACACAAACCCACTACACAAACCTACTACACAAACCTACTACACAAACCCACTACACAAACCTACTACACAAACCTACTACACAAACCCACTACACAAACCTACTACACAAACCTACTACACAAACCCACTACACAAACCCACTACACAAACCCACTACACAAACCTACTACACAAACCTGCAACACAAACCCACTACACAAACCTACTACACAAACCCACTACACAAACCTACTACACAAACCTACTACACAAACCTACTACACAAACCCACTACACAAACCTACTACACAAACCTACTACACAAACCTACTACACAAACCTACTACACAAACCTACTACACAAACCTACTACACAAACCCACTACACAAACCTACTACACAAACCTGCAACACAAACCCACTACACAAACCTACTACACAAACCCACTACACAAACCTACTACACAAACCTACTACACAAACCCACTACACAAACCTACTACACAAACCCAATACACAAACCTACTACACAAACCTACTACACAAACCCACTACACAAACCTACTACACAAACCTACTACACTAACCCACTACACAAACCCACTACACAAACCCACTACACAAACCTACTACACAAACCTACTACACAAACCCACTACACAAACCTACTACACAAACCCACTACACAACCTATCTTTATTATATAGATATAGAGAGTTCATTCAAGACATCCTTATATTTGGGTATCTCAACACCAGTGGAGGCTGCTGAGGGGAGGACGGCTCATAATAATGGCTGGAACGGAGCAAATGGAATGGCATCAAGCCATGTGTTTGATACCATTTCACAAATCCCGCTCCAGCCATTACCACGAGCCCGTCCTCCCCAATTAATGTGCCACCAACCTCCTGTGCTCAACACAACGCTCTGATCCCAGTGCGTTACAATCCCTCAAACACACAAACCTGTCACCCATCAGACACAACTTCTGCTGTTACCTGGAGAGAGAGAGAGGTGATACAGTAATCTAGAGCAACACCACCTCCGCTCCCCAATGGCCTGTGGGCCTCCACTTCCTGACACAGGTCTTTTCCAATATCCTGTAAACTAACATCCCTGGCGGGCCTGCGGAGAAAGGAGAGAGAGGTGGCGTGCCATCCGGTGCTTAGTTAGAGAGGGGGTCTACGGGCCACAGACAGGCCTATATACAACAGGACCCAGATCCTAGATCACAGGCTGCAGAAATGGGAGGAGGCATGGGCTTCCATGACCAGAACACTGGCTCATACATGGAACCATCTCCGGGCCGCCGCCTGCTAACACGCATCACAACACAATGCTGTTTTCATAACCTACCATGCAGGCCAGGGTAGAGTCTCCGTGGTAACAACATACAGTAGCATGCCTCTGCAGTCTGAAGGGCTGCATGATGAGTAATAGTGTCTTCATATCTGGATCAACAAAGCCACTAGTTTAAGGCTATGTGACTAAAAGTGAATCAGTGATACAAGGCTCCCGAGTGGCGCAGTGGTCTAAGGCACTGCATCTCAGTGCAAGAGGTATCACTGCAGTCCCTGGCTTGAATCCAGGCTGCATCACATCCAACAGTGATTGGGAGTCCCATAAGGTGGTGCACAATTGGCCCAGCGTTGTCTGGGATAGGCCGTCATTGTAAATAAGAATTTGTTCTTACCTGACTTGCCTAATTAAATAAAGGTAAAATATATATATATACAGTGTGTCATGGAAATTACAACCAGCTACACTCGAAGTCAATCTTAAATGAATCAACCTTTATTACTATCAGTGCGCTGGAGAGGTTCCAACCAACTCAATGCACCATAGTACACATGTCAATCAGGAGCTCTGCTGTGGCAGTCCCAGCAGTTGTCTTATACTGTATACGGCAATACACAGACAAGTTATATTTGCATGATTTAGCATAATTTATTCATCATTAATGTTTTGTTTCATTCATGTGACCGACCAATACTGGTTCATAACATGTGACAGACTAATACCTCACAAGGCTTCTTCTCTCTAAGCCGAGACCTTGAAACGGAGCTATCTTTGGTTCTCAAAACAAAGGTCTGGGCGTACTGCCAAATTGCAGCTACTGATAGTGAGGATTCGTTCAGTTAGTCACTTGCTTGAACATAGAAAAATAGAAAACAGTTATTAGAAAAGCACATGAATACAACACAGAAATTAGTTCTTAGAAAAGCACAAACATTAAAAATGTTCAGCACAGGCGACTTCTTTACCAGTGTGTGATTCTGAGAGAGACCTGAAAACAGTTGCACAGTGACTGGGGTGTGTGGACAGTGTGGGCCAAAGAGGAACTGATATAGCCAGTCTGATGTGTTTCTGTTTCTTGGGAAGGCTATAAAGGTTACATACATGGTGGAAAAGCAACGGTAATCCAACTCCCCTGGACTAACAAGGATAATGCGGGGTCAAAGTGAAATAAATAAGTGACAGGTTTATTGAATCATGCTTTCTCACTTTCAGAGGTGATACTCTGGGTGTTATTGACAGGGAATAGGAAATTCACTTCTGTCTGGAATTTGTGACAGAGGGTACGAAACCATAACAATGCCATATTGAGCTTTAAAGCTATTACGTTTTTCCAGGAAGCAGGGCCAATAAGGTGACTGAGGGAGATTTGTTTGAACCAGTTCGGATGTGAGGGAGATTTAAGTTTCAAAGAAAAGAGAAAGAAATTATGTCAAAACTCATATTGAGCCCAGCTGTTGAAATGTGCTGTTTGATGTAAAGCGGGTAGATACACATCAAATCAAATCAAATTCTGTCTGCTCTGTATGCAAGCCCAAAGCAGACTAAACCTGCTTACCTGGGTGTATTACACATTCTCTGAATTAAGAGCTGAGGCTGAGGGACAAGCTGCTGGAGACCTCACAGTAGACTAGATAGAGGCAGACAGGCTATACTCAATGATGAGGTCATCTTGGCCACTAAGCACACACAGACACACACAGTGTCACACACATCACAATCACAGTACAATCACAATCACACACACACACACACAGTGTCACACACACACGTCACACTCCCATACACAAAAAACAACACATTATTAAGACGACAGACTAAGGTTGGAATACATTAGTGCCAGCCAGGTGATGATACGAGCCCCCTGGAAAGAAGGAGAGAAGGGAGAATGGATTAGAGAGACGCTCCACCACCTCATGTTCAAAGAGGGATTTGTGTTCTCCTAGCCTGGGCCTAGGCATCTGCTCTCCCTCTCCCCAGAGACAAGGTAATGGGGCCTGGGAACATGTCCTTCTAAAGTGCCTATACATACCCTCCATTAAGAGTCAGTCATCAGGTAGTTACTATTCTACCATGATTTTCTTTTTCTCATGAGATTTACTACAGGTCAAACCTAACAACTGGAGCGCATTTACTAAAATAAGGAATCTCACATGTGTTCTTCTATCACAAAGCACTTCTTTTGAAGAAGGAAGGAAGCTAAATTACTAGCTTGCGATCAGAAATAGGACTCTTGAAAATACATTATAGCTCTTTAAAACAAAATGTGATATGCTCTTTAAATCATACACAGGCCACGGGTAAAGAAATTAAGACCATTGATTGACTACATGTAATTTACTCATCATGCTAATTTCCTTCACAAACAGTAATCACTAGAAACACAATTTTCCCTGTCCCCACCTGACATGTACAAACAGCATCAGGAGCTAATCTGCAGCAGAGCTCTTAGAACTGTCAGACTGTCAGACAGAATGCTTTCACTCACTTACATCATATTTCATTCACATCCCTCACCAGCGGTGCAGGTACATCCAAACCTGAACATGACTTATCAAGGCTATTCATTTTCTTCTGTGACGGCCGAATCAGAACAACCACTGAAAAATTAATCCCCTACTGTCAGCCTGCCAGCTTGTGCATAGCAAGCAGGGGAGTGAGGCTTTCCATTCCATAAATACCACTTTGAATATTTTACAATTACTAAAAGCAATTCAAGGTAACCATTCATATTTCATTTCCATGTCCGGGTACGGGTACGTACCTCTCTGGGATATCTTTTGAGAGTAATTTGTCTTAGACGTGAAAAAGGCATCAATATTTGAATTTCTCTAAAACATATACATACAGGCCCAACGGTACCATCATTGCCTAGTGGTGCTGATTCTTTTACAAACTGATTGTTTAGCTGTCTTGTATTGAGATGACAAAATTATGTATGTACCACTTCACATTAAAAACTCTGATGCCTAATCTAAATCCCTGTTGTCTGACAGTCATGGAGGTTAAGGAAGAAAACAAATAAAAGAGAGAGAGAGAGAGAGAATAAAGCCCAAAGACTGGCTTCTGATGCTTTGCTCTCTCTTAGTAATTTCTATGATGTGTATTTGCGAGGCCCCACCACAGAGTGGAGCAGCAGGAGCATGAGGGTCTCCGCCTTGTAGTGACGCAGGGCCGTGGTCGGCCCCATGTCCTATAAACACAATACAAATCATTTACATGCTGCACTCATCAAAGCCACCTCTTCCTCCCTCATCTCCATAGAGATTCACTGCTGATCTGAGCTCCAATTGCATCTCGGAGCGCCGCCACCGCTGCTAACCTTTGCAACTGCCAAAAATGTTATACATTTTGTTGTCCTATTATTATTATTGAGATGGAGAGGAGCCACAGGAGACGAGATGCAAGTCTCTTCATCTCAGCGCTATAATGGAATGCATTATTGCATCAGTGTTTAAACGTCAACACTAAAAGAGAAACAGAATGGAGAGGAAAAGCATTAAATAAAACAATTCTGTTCATGTTGCTCTCTGGGCCGGGCTCTCAGATTTCACATACAACACGTCAGTCAGTCAAAAGCTGTGATTCATTGCATTTCAACAAACTTTGGTAGTTTGTAAGCATCCAAGAGGAGCAGACGTGGGTTCAAATACTATTTGAAATATTTCAAATACGTGAAATATTAATAAAAGTGTATTATATAAAAGTGCCAGATGAGAAGGTTTTACACTTTTGGGATTATTCTATTGGTTAATTGTGACAGGCAAGCTCAACCAAGTACATATAAAGGATTGTAAATGTTTTTAAATAGTATTTGAACCCAGGTGTGGAGAGGAGCAGTAACACAACATGCAACAATAATGACCCAGTAGTGCTGAAGTGTCTTAGTGCGCTTATAAATTAAATGTGTCCAAGATAATGGATGTATGTTCTATAATTCATCATCACAATGTTTCAAACTGAGTGATATAATATGTGTCATACTATTCACTAACACAGTGCTTAGCCAAATTAACTTACCTAAAATAAATGAATTGGTTAGGGGGAAGATGTTGGGTTTTGTTTACTCAGCAACCATTGCTTAATCATTTCAAACAACCAATCCTACCAGACTGATTATTAACCTCTCTGCGTCAGTCTTAATTGCTCTCAACATAATTACTACAATTCCATTCCACCACATCGACTCGAATACTAAGGCATGCAAGGAGGGACATGGCTTTCCCAGTCCCCGTCTGTTTCACTCAAAGCTGTGTGTGCCACTCCATCCTCCTAAGTTCTACTACTACCAGAACCTCTCTACAACTTTGAGTGAGAGGGGAGGGTGGAAGTGTATGTAGAGGAACTGTGACTTTTACCATGTTGGACGTTTAGAGAGTCATGAAGAGGTTTGGTGATTCATCAGAGGATCTGCATGGCTTCTAGTAAGAGCAAGAGGACCAAAGGAATGGTGTGTGTGTGTGTGTGTGTGTGTGTGTGTGTGTGTGTGTGTGTGTGTGTGTGTGTGTGTGTGTGTGTGTGTGTGTGTGTGTGTGTGTGTGTGTGTGTGTGTGTGTGTGTGTGTGTGTGTGTGTGTGTATGTGTGTGTGTGTGTGTGTGTGTGTGTGTGTGTGCGCGTGTGTGCGTACGTGTGTGTGTACGTGTGTGCATGCGTGCGCGCGTGTGTGTGTGTGTCTTTTGTTGGGCTGGGGTAAATCAGTAGTACTGGAGCAGACCAAGGACCGCTGGAGAGGCTTGATACAGTAGAAGAAACACTTCATGTCCAGTCTGTCCAGTCTGTCCCATTCCCATCCCTTGTCACATCCAGTGATTTATACATACACTAGATGACTGACAGGGGGCGCTGTTTTGAAGCCACTGCGCCTCCATCTTGGCACTCCCCCACCGTTTTATATTTATTTTTTATTCTATTACAGACACCTTCATGCACTTAAAAAAATATATATGAAAAAATATAATTAAAACATTTCACTTAAATTCAAATTTTTTTGAACATTCTAATGTTATTGTCACTAGTACAACAACAAAAATACTTAAATACATGTAATTTTGTACTTTTTGTACATGTACAAATTACATTGACTAAGCTGTAACCCTATATATAGCCTCGTTATTGTTATTTTAATTGAGTTACTTTTCATTTTATTTTGTACTTTAGGTTATTTAGTAAATATTTTCTTAACTCTATTTCTTGAACTGCATTGTTGGTTAATGGCTTGTAAGTTTGCATTTCACGATAAGGTGTATTTGGATCATGTGACAAATACAATTTGATTTGAGAAGACTAGAGTAAGCATATTGCACATCAAACTGAACATCTTCCCTATGGAAAAAAATCTCTGCTAGCCATTACAGTTTTTTAAAATCACTTTGGCACTATTTTCAGAACCTTGTGGTCATTTTTCAAAGCTCTAGACACAAAACTCAAAACGGTCATCACTTGTAACACAGGCTGTCCAATGTTCAAAACATTCAATTGTGCATTCATATCTTTAAAGAAACCTTGCACTTGCAGAATCATTGGTTCAAATAACAAATGTATCATGAAATACCATAGGAACATTCATTTAGATCACCCAAACACAAGATACCGATAGTTTCACTGTGTAGTCATTGATACCGATAGTTTCACTGTGTAGTCAATCATTAAATATTGTAGTACAAAATATGTGACACGTTTCATTATGCTACTACACGTAAATACATCACTGTAAAAGGACTAGTAGAAAGAATACTACAGACACATTGGAATCATTGAACAAAATATGAAATGTATTGCTGAAATACAATAAAATCACAACATACAGTGGGGCAAAAAAGTATTTAGTCAGCCACCAATTGTGCAAGTTCTCCCACTTAAAAAGATGAGAGAGGCCTGTAATTTTCATCATAGGTACACTTCAACTATAACAGACAAAATGAGAAAAAAAATCCAGAAAATCACATTGTAGGATTTTTTATGAATTTATTTGCAAATTATGGTGGAAAATAAGTATTTGGTCAATAACAAAAGTTTATCTCAATACTGTGTTATATACCCTTTGTTGGCAATGACAGAGGTCAAACGTTTTCTGTAAGTCTTCACAAGGTTTTCACACACTGTTGCTGGTATTTTGGCCCATTCCTCCATGCAGATCTCCTCTAGAGCAGTGATGTTTTGGGGCTGTTGCTGGGCAACACGGACTTTCAACTCCCTCCAAAGATTTTCTATGAGGTTGAGATCTGGAGACTGGCTAGGCCACTGTCATTCACTAGGTCCCCCCGTGTGGTTCTGGGATATTTGCTTGCCGTTCTTGTGATCATTTTGACCCCACGGGGTGAGATCCTGAGTGGAGCCCCAGATCGAGGGAGATTATCAGTGGTTTTGTATGTCTTCCATTTCCTAATAATTGCTCCCACAGTTGATTTCTTCAAACCAAGCTGCTTACCTATTGCAGATTCAGTCTTCCCAGCCTGGTGCAGGTCTACAATTTTGTTTCTGGTGTCCTTTGACAGCTCTTTGGTCTTGGCCATAGTGGAGTTCGGAGTGTGACTGTTTGAGGTTGTGGACAGGTGTCTTTTATACTGATAACAAGTTCAAACAGGTGCCATTAATACAGGTAACGAGTGGAGGACAGAGGAGCCTCTTAAAGAAGAAGTTACAGGTCTGTGAGAGCCAGAAATCTTGCTTGTTTGTAGGTGACCAAATACTTATTTTCCACCATAATTTGCAAATAAATTCATAAAAAATCCTACAATGAGATTTTCTGGATTTTGTTTTCTCATTTTGTCTGTCATAGTTGAAGTGTACCTATGATAAATATTACAGGCGTCTCTCATCTTTTTAAGTGGGAGAACTTGCACAATTGGTGGCTGACTAAATACTTTTTTTGCCCCACTGTAGGTGTCTTTGAATCAAAGCAAAAATAATTAGCTACACAAAAAGAAAAAAACTACAGTAAAACGTCAACTGCCGTGTTCCTCACCTGGCTTACTGTAAAAAGCTAAACAAAGAATTGATTACTGTACTTCTATATTTCCATCAACCCTGTCTTGTGGATTTGGCCACAGGTTCTCATCCACATCACAATGGATGTTTTCATTAGCCAAACATCTTGGAAAGAATCTTCGGGCATGGCGAATACAGGCCTGACACTGGTCTGCCGTGATGTCATTGCATGCGTCATCCATGGCCTGGAGAAGGGCTGCTTGTTCGTGAGGTCGCCTATCATATACCTTCCACCTCCATGTGGGTTAAGGAAAGGAGAGTATAGGGGTAAGTACAGGGTGGTAAATTGTGGATGGTCCTGAAACCATGCTTGCACCATTCTGAGCATGGTGGAACATGACATTATCCCCCACAATGACATAGGTCATGCCATCAGCTCTACAGACCTGATTTAGCTCATCAAGGAAGGTTACATTCGAACAGCGAATCATGTGGCTGCCTGCAACTCAATATATAGAGTATATAGAGTAGAGAGCTTTAGTTGTTGTTCGACCAAACATTAGAACGGGCAAGATGAGTAATCTAAGCAACTTTGACCATGGTATGACTGTTGATGCCACACATGGTGATTCCAGCATCTCAGAAACAGCTGCCCTCCTGGGATTTTTACGCACTACAGTCTCTAGAGGTTACAGAGAATGGTGTGATAAACAAAACACATTCAGTGAGCGACATTTCTGTGGGCAAAAACACCTTGTTAATGAGAGAGGTCAGAGGAGAATGTCCAGACTTATTGAAGCTAACAGAAAGGCCACAAATGCTCAAATAACAGCTGTTTAAAACACTGGTGTGCAGAATGGCATCACTTAACGTAAAACACCATGAATAATTCAGGCTGTTGTGGAGGCAAAAGGTGGTACCCAGTACTAGTGGCCAGTGAGTGTACAGTAATATCAAATGTGAAAACATGGTCTGGCAAAGTGGTACATGGGACCATAGAAACAGTGTCTGATAAAGAAGGATGATGAAATATTACAGCCATAGATAATGTAGTTCAATTGGTTCATATTCCACGGTAATTGGTGTCAATGTATCTCCTTATCCTGAAACTTTCATGATCTAAACATGGAATATTGTTTGTTAGTTTCCATAAAACTATGCATGAAGAGTAATGCAACAGTTACTTATCATTTTGAGCAGTTGTATCAATTGATAGTTAGATCATTGTAATGAAATTAATAGACAGTCATCTCAGATGTAATGTGTGAATTGCATTTTGAAATGGTAATACTTTGATGTTAAATTGTGTTTATTTTGAACAGGTGATTTTAGTTCAATGAACAAATGATCTTAGCTTTATGTGTATTGTATCCAAGCAATTGGAAAAAGTGTTAGAGTTTAAAAAAAATGGCATTTTGATCATTGGTTGTGAGTTTTGTGTCTAGAGTTTTGAAAAATGACATCAAGGTTCCCGAAATTAGTACCAAAGTGATTGTGAAAAACAGTAAATCAAATATATGTGGGATGTTTATGATTATGTTTAGGCCCTATACTATGTATGAAGTTATATACTGCAAATGATAGAAGTACTATAAGGCATATTCTATTACAATCAGGTTTGTTTCCCTTTAAAAGTCAACCATCAAGACGACATAAAATATAAAGGAGGGGATCAACACATGCAGACATTTGCAATCAAAACAACAAGAACACACACACACACATGCGCACACGCACACGCACACACACACACACATGGAGGAGCGAGAACTTGAGAGTCCCTGCCTTCAATCTAAAGGAGCTGTGGCAGTAAACAAACAGAGAATAAAAGAAACAATTTACATGCAAATCAAAGTTTATCATCTCAATCTCTTTATGCCCGTATCCCCTGCAAATTTGCATTCATATGCACAAAGGCATTCACTTAGCTGTTACCCAAGTTTACACGCCTCAGCATTTTCTATTTGGAAAAGGCAGGGTGCATGTACATTTAATGGGCATCCCTCTCTATTTGTCAGAGCTGTGAGAGATCTCTGTGTGTGTGTGTGTGTGTGTGTGTGTGTGTGTGTGTGTGTGTGTGTGTGTGTGTGTGTGTGCGTGCGTGCGTGCGTGCGTGCGTGCGTGCGTGCGTGCGTGCGTGCGTGCGTGCGTCCCACTCCCTGTGTGTCAGTCTGCGCAGATGGCTGCATGTATCAGTGCATGAAATGAACCCCTGCTCTGCAGTGACAGGCCCAAGATATTGTAGGCAAATGTATGTTACATTTACTCTGCTTCAGCCACAAACAGGCCTATGCTGTGAAAAATTGACTGTACTCTTGGCTAAAAGCACAGGAAATTGGTTTGTGAGATAAGCCACAGAAATCCTATTTGCTAGCTACAGTATATCCGTCTGTCTGTCTGTCAGATCTCTGGGTAAAGTCCTTTGGCTTCCTCTATTAAGGAGTCAGTCCACAGTCATACTGTCAGGGGTAATCCACGGTGATAGGAGAAACAAAGAGATGTCAAATGGAGTTAGGATATCTCTTAGAGATCCTGAGCCTATGTGATGCGGCTGGCCTAGCGTTGCTCTATGTGAGCTACTGATGAGAAAGAGATGCATGGCTTTGTTCAGCCACTAGACAGAAATGATACAAATCCACAACCCTTTCATGATGAAGCATCAAGGAGGTTCAATTTGAGCAAATACTATTGGCCCTATTTATCTATACCAACTCAGTGGCCTTGTAGTTAAATGTCTGTTGGAAGGTTGGGAGTTCGATCCCCGACCGAGTCACTGCTTGGCACTTAGCATTAAGGAGATAGATTAGTGTCTTGTCCAGGGGGTGTAGTTGCACATCAAGCTGCCTCACCGAACAGGGCAGGCTCCTGCTCCTATGAGCTGCTCTGGCTCGTGGAAGGCAACTTACTATATATCTGTTCTAGAGTATAACAACAGTTCAAGGATACAATGTTAAAGGGACTGCATTCAGCTTGATGATATGGGCCAAGATTGCCATTGGTTCAATACAGCCCAATGTACAGTAGCATACTGTATGGAAACAAAGGTAGCAAACATGAGTCAAGAAACACCTATGTCTTTAAACAAAACACATTTCTAAGTGAGATAATGACATCTAGCCAAAGTCTATGTTGCCTTGTGTGGTGCCCAATTAAATAGTTCCCCATGATTTTCCTGACTGCACTTCTCAGTACATAATGTATTTACACAGCACGACCACCAGGTGTCAGCCTTTCACCTCATATTGCATCACACTGAGAGTTTAGAGATGGAGCATAATCTGGCCCAGACTGAGAGGACCTCCATGTATGCAATGTTGTAATGGGTTACATTTTATGACTTTCTCTGGTGGTTTTCTTGGTCTACTACAATTTAAATAAATGCAAAATTTAAGTAAAGTCCTAATGAAAGGAAAAGATCAAAGCAGAAGCTGCTCGATGTCTGTTGTTGAGCCATTCGACACATTCAACAAACCGCCATTATGTTGTATAGGCTGCTATACTCTACCATCCCTGTCATACTGAGGAGCCTATGATCATAGGCCTATTATTGGGCCAATGGGTCCAATGGGTCAGATTGCGATTTTAGGGAGGACAAAACTTACCGATACCGATATATCTGCCAATTACAGCAGGAAATTAAAAAGTGACATTGTTCCACACTGAGTTCTCTTAAATTGCCATCCAAAAGAGCAATTGTCCAAGAAATGAGCTTCAGATATTGATTTCTTACACAGTGACAATAATGACACATCATGAGAATGGCTACAAGTGTTCAGATAAGCATGAGATTAACTTTTTTGAATATCGGTTATCGGTGAGATTATCACATGATATCGATATATCAGCTCTAATCTCCATGACACCACTAGAGATGATGTATTGTCAATTATGAAATTGTCTTCGTTTTGCCATAGACATCTTATTTTCCAAGATGATCCTTTATTTTCCATAATACATTTTCCAAGAGGCACATTTTGGAATAAAAAGACAGTCACACAAGATCAGCACAGAGGCTGTGTGAAGAGATTAAGGGATGATTTACTTTGCATCCATTGGTTGGCATTGGCACCACTGTTCACCATCAGAGTCCGAACAGCAAACGGTCCAACAGCAAACTCTCAGAAGCTGTGAAAAAAAAGCTGAATAAAGTGCATTCCATGACAAGTTCACATGGAATTAGTGCTTGATATAGCCTAGTCTATAAGAACAACGTTGCTTTTCTTATCATGATTTGAAGCTATACATTTTTTTTTAGTTAACATAACATTAAAAAAAATATTGTATTTTTTGTTATGGTAAGATACAGTATTAGTAGGCGGTCTAAGCTTGCTAAGGTACATTCTTAGAAAAAGGGTCCAAAAAGGGTTCTTCGGCTGACCCATAGGAGAACCCTTTTTGGTTCCAGGTAGGACCCTTTTAGGTTCCAGGTAGAACTCCTTAAAACGCTCTGGAAAGAGTTTTACATTGAACTCAAAAGGGTTCTACCTGGAAATAAAAGGGTTCTACCTGGAACCAAAAATGGTTCTTCAAAGGGTGCTCCTATGGTGACAGCTGAATAACTTTTAGGTTCAAGATAGCACCTTTTTTTCTATGAATGAAGTAGTAAGCCACACCTAGGCCTAGGATACTAAATGTACTGTTCCTTGCAGCAACAGGTGTCAGGGAAACATTTTTGCTGACGCCTTTTGTAGGCATTTTGCTAACATAATCAGAAATGTTTTAAAAGAGGCGCTGTAGGCAGGACAGAACAGTTGAACTCTCAACTTCAGGGCCTGGTTAGAGAGCGACTTTGCTGAACTCATGTTCCAACTTTTTCAGTGGTTTTAACATTTTGTTAAACTTAACTATTTCTAGCAATATTAGGCTACACATTTCGTTGTCACTGTTAAAGTGGTTGTTTTGACGCAACATTTGTCTCTTTCCTTATTTCATGTCATGATCTGGTGTTTGGTCCTCTGAGTGGATGAATGCGGTGTAGAGGAGCTCATAAACATTTGCTAAAACTTACGCTTCAAACACACCGTCAGAGTCCCTGCATTTTGGCACACAATAATTACATTCATTTCCAATGAAACACTGCGTTTAGCTTGCACCATTGCAGTTGCTGTGCGTTCTGTGTGGTGCATACGTTGGATTTATCGAATGTATGCGTCAAACTGTATGCGTAACGGCTTGACAGAAATGGTAGCAGAAGTTGAATGTTGAACTTTTGTTGAATACATATCCATACTATTTTCCGCACTGGCCCTGTCGGTGTGATCGAAGCGTTACAAGACAATCCCTGTAGTCCCGCGACCCATGGCCTCTGTTCATCCGTAGCCTAGAAAGGCGCGCTCTTTATGCTGAATTTTCCCTATCTGTTTGGTTTCATTGTCAATCGATCTACTATTTATGCTGGATTCGTGCCTTCATTGTACCCGCTTCAATGTATGCGCAAATACAACGAACAGGCCTAGCCTACAATGCAAAGAACACCGACCACAGAGGCCAGGAATTACGCAGTAAACTCGTAACTGGAACAGGTCTCCGGTTACATTTCTCCAACGTTCCCCGATTTGGGGAGACTGCGCAGTCTGTAGCCTACACTTCCCGTGGAAAGCAGCATACAAAATTGCATGTGTAAGCACAACTGAGTTAGTAGACCTGGGTTGCAGTGCATAATGTCCCGTTGAGAAGAAGATAAAGCAACAGAAGAGGCAAGAGGACTACATCCAGACCAGAATCGTTCTGTTTTCTCCATCCCGATTACGTACACAGCGATTCTCCACCGGGGAAAGATGGGGTGCCAGACGGCATTTAGCCCCCGACACCTTGTCCTCAAAGTGTTTTTGGTACAGTTAATCGCCTTTCTCCAGAAAACCTCTGCAGCCCCCTCGCCCATTATCAAGTTCCCAGGAGACGATAGTCCAAAAACAGACAAAGAAGTGGCTCTGGTAAGTGTTCCTTAAACAACCTTTCATAGTGGGATTGTCATGCGACTTTTGCTTCAAACTACTTTATCGGTTATTTTCAATAAATTCAGGAAGATAGAACTTAAATGCCATTCTACCATTTGTGAATTACTTTAAAATGACAAATCATTCATGAAACTCGTAATGTTTTGGCTTCAGACCTGATAGTTGGATACCCACTGGGCACACACTGGGTATCCAACCAGTGTGTGCCCAGTGGGTATCAACGTTGTTTCCACGTCATTTAAATGAAATTACGTTGAACCAAGTGGAACAGACATTGAACTGACATCTGTGCCCAGTGGGGATGTTTCATTATGTAATGCACACAAATGTTCATGTATTCATTGATACAGTATGTCTACATAGATGAATGCACTATATAGAGTAGGAAGGCATCAGAATAGATCCTATATCCACTCATAGGCTTGTCTTTTATTCCCTTCTGCAGCACTATCTGAACAAGTTCTATGGCTGCCCACAAGACAGATGTAATCTCATGGTGCTGAAGGACACCCTGAAGAAGATGCAGAAGTTCTTCTCGCTGCAAGAGACGGGCGAGATCGACCCCAAGACAGTGGAGATCATGAAGAAGCCCCGCTGTGGAGTTCCTGATGTTGCCCAATACAACTTCTTCCACAGGAAACCAAAGTGGCAGCAAAACGCCATCACCTACAGGTCAGTGGTCAAAACATGTTCGTTTGGCCCAAATAGTGTTTTGGTATAGGGAGTTGTGCAATAGGCTTTGAACCCCATGTGCAATAGGGTTGTATTCCATATAACTTCATATGTTGCTGTGCAATGTGCTGACTGCTGAACTAAGGAAATGACTAAGGAAATGACTCCTCCAGCCCCTGTAGTTTGTTTTGGAGAGATGAAAACCTCAACTATGTGCTGCCCACCAACCCAACCACAATCTGCTAACTCCAACATTCCTGTACAATGAGTGCTTGTTTGATCATTTTTATTTGAGGTTAAGAAGAGAGTAAAGTTCTGTTGTTTACATCAGCCCTTTCTGTGTCCTCATGACCACTCAGACTCACTGTATGTACCATGGGAAAAACAAAGATGGGGAGAAGTTAACCAAAACAACAAGAGACAGAGCGTTATCCTGCTCAGACAGACTCACATAGCAGGGGTTAGTTGCTGGACTCTCTCATGAAGCATTCTAAGCACATGAGTCATAGGCAAGGCCTGAAGACTGATGGACTTTATGTCCAGAAGGGGGGTTTAGGAAAGCTCTGATCTATTGCTTTTGTCCTTTAAATAGAAGAGAGATGGGTGTACAAGCTTTTGTCTTCTGCGTTTTGACATAGGTGAATCTCACGTTTGAGGGTTTTATATGCTGACATTGGTCCATCTTCTGCTTGTATTAGGTGTATTTCCTCAAGCATACCTAGTCAATGACACAGTAATATTCCATTATGTAAGATGTATCATGCAGCACATCTTCAGCCAAGGATGAGCTGTTTAATGAGTCTCCTCCTCAGTTTCTTCTCCTCTCTGTGTTCCACCTCTCAGGATTCTAGGCCACTCTCCTGACCTGGACGAGGAGACTATTGATGACGCCTTCTTAAGGGCCTTCAAAGTGTGGAGTGACGTCACCCCACTCAAGTTCACCCGCCTCATGGATGGAGAGGCTGACATCATGATTAACTTTGGCCGCAACGGTACGGTATTACAGAACAGTTTTGACTTTTTATATTCTGCTGAATGTACTGTATGAAACATCAGCAATGCCGGATGATAAGTAGCCTAGTTAAACCAGACTTAATTCTGCTCTCATCTTCGTTCAGACTGGTGTAGCCAAGCTACTCATCACCCGGTTATTGCGTGAAAGGGCGGAAATGGCTGGGAACTAGATTAGATGATGGGTGCTCAGTGCTGCTAATCGTATAGTATAGTACCGTAGGCCTGTCTATGTGTGAGTTACTAGTTGCTCAAGCCCAGAATGACATGTTTTCATTACATGTCTTCATGGCACCATCCCATACGTGATCTACACTGTTGAAGTCTAACAAGAGCTACTTCAGAGACAGTTCTATTCTGAGTTGAATCCATCCAGTAAGGCTGTAATTGTATACTGATCTGTGCCTTGAGTCCTTTTGTTTTAACCCTTGTTATGTGAATCCACAGAGCATGGTGATGGCTACCCCTTCGATGGTAAAGATGGTCTGCTGGCTCATGCCTTTGCTCCTGGACCAGGCACCGGGGGAGACTCCCACTTTGATGACGACGAGCAGTGGACCCTGGGAGAAGGACAAGGTACTGGAGACTGTACTGTCTGAGTTGTAAATAAAGTCTGTAAATACGAGTTCATCCTGATCTAATATATAAACCTACTTGTTTTTACTTATCACCTATTTATTCATGGTCATACATGCCACATTTTTTAAGCAATTTGCCATTAACATTTCACCAAATTAATGTAGATAGCTGAACCACACAGTATCTGATACAGCTCTGTTTGAGCTCTTTTGATCATCCCCCCCCCTCCACAGTTGTGAAGGTGAAGTTTGGTAATGCAGAGGGGGAGTTCTGTAAGTTCCCCTTCATGTTTATGGGGAAGGAGTACAACAGCTGTACCAATCAGGGCCGTGATGATGGATTCCTCTGGTGCTCCACCACATACAACTTTGACGACGACGGCAAATACGGTTTCTGTCCCCATGAGTGTGAGTAGGAGCCAACATGGCTGTGTTTTTCTCTTTCCTCTAAAGAGTTCCTGTGAATGTATTGTGCAAAAGAGTTATAATATGCATTTTGATATCTACATGGAGTGTATAAAGTTAAGAGTGTTGCATTCAGCAGTCTCTCAAGGAACGTCTATTGTGGTGTTTTAGCTATAGTTTCTGACGAGGAGTTGGCCAGGAGTTACTCCAGATGAGAGGTTTGTAATTAGTTAGAAGAAGCTGTGTTGCTGTTGGACTGGGACCAAGTGGGTGGGAGTACATTCTGGGAAACTAGTGTTGTTGTCTGGGTCATAAAATGCTCCCACTTCTCTGTGTTGCTGGGCCAGATTCATGAAGCTTTTCATCAATCCTTTTGTCTGTCTGTTTGTGCTGCTGTCCATGGTACTGACATTAGGGTATAGACTCACCATAAATGAGCGCCAAAACATATAGGCTTACAGTCGACTCATATGAGACCAACAGTCTTATGAAACTTCCTAACTGGTTATCCTTTGATCTTGAGAAAATGGCGTACTCAGTGAAGTCTTGTGAAACATTTCTCTTGTTGATAGTTTTATAGACTGTTGATATACTGTAGCAATAAACATTTTAGTCTGGACAGAGTGTATGTGTAACACCCTGACAAAGAATGATTTTGCGGTTCAGTTAGTTTAAGATTGAGTCTGTGAAATCACTCAAACTCAGGCTCAACGTAACTGCCATGGCATTTTATTAAATGATGCAAACCTACTGTAAACTGTATAGATAATTCCTTCAACTTCCTGTGTTACAGTGCTGTTCACCCTGGGTGGAAACGCGGACGGAGCTCCCTGTAAGTTCCCCTTCACTTTCCAAGGGGAGAACTATGATGGTTGCACCACTCAGGGGCGTGACGACGGCTACCGCTGGTGTGCTACGACTGAGAACTATGACAATGACAAGTCCTACGGGTTCTGCCCTGAAACAGGTGAGTTCCCAGTTCATACTGCCAAAGCCCGAAGGGGTCTCTCCGTCCATATAGCATACAAGCTTCATCAGCTGTGTTAACCCAAACAGTTAAGGGCACTGATGCATCCAACAGACCTAACTGTTGCATGGAAACCTTAATCTGAGGATTATATTGAAATATGTGTGTGCTTTCGATTGTACTTGAGCCAGGTTGTGTGTGTGTGTGCTAGCGTGTGTTAGTGGTGCGCGCGTCAGCTGTTTCTTCACCAGCTCACTATTGCTATTAACCCATCCGCAACCGCCCGACTATATGTGATAGTGAAAATCTGAGGCCCTCACCCAACCCTAACCCTCACCCAACCCTAACCCTCACCCAACCCTAACCCTCACCCAACCCTCACCCAACCCTAACCCTCACCCAACCTTAACCCAAACCCCAACCCTCACCTAACCCTCACCAAACCCTAACCCAACCCTCACTCAACCCTAACCCTCACCCAACCCTAACCCTGACCCTCACCCAACCCTCACCCAACCCTCACCCAACCCTCACCCAAACCTCACCCTAACCCTCACCCAACCCTCACCCAACCCTAACCCTCACCCAACCCTCACCGAACCCTCACCTAACCCTCACCCAACCCTAACCCTCACCCAACCCTAACCCTCACCCAACCCTAACCCTCACCCAACCCTAACGCAACCCTAACCCTCACCCAACCCTAACCCTCACCCAACCCTAACCCTCACCCAACCCTAACCCAACCCTAACCCTCACCCAACCCTCACCCAACCCTAACCCTCACCCAACCCTAACGCAACCCTAACCCTCACCCAACCCTAACCCTCACCCAACCCTAACGCAACCCTAACCCTCACCCAACCCTAACCCTCACCCAACCTTAACCCAAACCCCAACCCTCACCCAACCCTCACCTAACCCTCACCCAACCCTAACCCTCACCCAACCCTCACCCTCACCAAACCCTAACCCAACCCTCACTCAACCCTAACCCTCACCCAACCCTCACCCAACCCTAACCCTGACCCTCACCCAACCCTAACCCTCTCCCAACCCTCACCCAACCCTAACCCAACCCTCACCCTCACCCTAACCCTCACCCAACCCTATCCCTCACCCAACCCTCACCTAACCCTCACCCAACCCTAACCCTCACCCAACCCTAACCCTCACACAACCCTAACCCTCACACAACCCTAACCCAACCCTAACCCTCACCCAACCCTCACCCAACCCTAACCCAACCCTAACCCTCACCCAACCCTAACCCTCACCCAACCCTAACCCTAACCCGTGAATGTAGAAAATGTGCTGTAGGCTACAGTCGAAGACGGCAGAACAATTTTTTGACAGGGGGAACAGGATATTTTTTTTGCCTGATTTAGATATGTGTCTGCTTATAATTTATGACATTTTGGTGAGCTATTTGCTAGCCAACTTGTCTATAATTAGATACGTGTAGCTGTCATTATACAGTGCACACATTTTGTTACGTTACAGCCTTATTCTAAAAAAAATAATAATGATGATGCGAAAACAGGTTTTTAGAATTTTGTGCAAATGTATTAAAAATACGTACCTGAAATACCTTATTTACATACACTACCATTCAAAAGTTTGGGGTCACTTAGAAATGCCCTTGTTTTCCATGAAAACATACATGAAATGAGTTGCAAAATGAATAGGAAATATAGTCAAGACGTTGACAAGGTTATAAATAATGATTTTTAATTGAAGTAATAATTGTGTCCTTCAAACATTGCTTACGTCAAAGAATCCTCCGTTTGCAGCAATTACAGCCTTGCAGACCTTTGGCATTCTAGTTGTCAATATGTTGAGGTAATCTGAAGAGATTTCACCCCATGCTTCCTGAAGCACCTCCCACAAGTTGGATTGGCTTGATGGGCACTTCTTACGGTCAAGCTGCTACCACAACAGTTCAATAGGGTTGAGTTCCGGTGACTGTGCTGGACACTCCATTATAGACATAATACCAGCTGACTGCTTTTTCCCTAAATAGTTCTTGCATAGTTTGGAGCTGTGCTTTGGGTCATTGTCCTGTTGTAGGAGGAAATTGGCTCCAATTAAGAGCCGTCCACAGGGTATGGCATGGCGTTGCAAAATGATTAACCTTCCTTCTTCAAGATCCCTTTTACCCTGTACAAATCTCCCACTTTACCACCACCAAAGCACCCCCAGACCATCACATTGCCTCCACCATGCTTGACAGATGGCATCAAGCACTCCTCCAGCATCTTTTCATTTTTTCTGCATCTCACGAATGTTCTTCTTTGTGATCCGAACACCTCAAACTTAGATCCGTCTGTCCATAACACTTTTTTCTAAATCTTCCTCTGTCCAGTGTCTGTGTTCTTTTGCCCATCTTAATCGTTTCTTTTTATTGGCCAGTCTGAGATATGTTTTTTTCTTTGTTACTCGGAGTTGCCTCTTCACTGTTGACGTTGAGACTGGTGTTTTGCAGGTACTATTTAATAAAGCTGCCAGTTGAGGACTTGTGAGGTGTCTGTTTCTCAAACTAGACACTCTAATGTACTTGTCCTCTTGCTCAGTTGTGCACCGGGGCCTCCCTCTCCTCTTTGTATTCTGGTTAGAGCCAGTTTGCACTGTTCTGTGAAGGGAGTAGTACACAGCATTGTATGAGATCTTCAGTTTCTTGGCAGTTTCTGAATAGCCTTCATTTCTCAGAACAAGAATAGACTGTCGAGTTTCAGAAGGTCTTTGTTTCTGGCCATTTTGAGCCTGTAATCGAACCCACAAATGCTTGGGGGTAAAACAGTTTTTACCCTCAAGCCATAAGATTCCTGAACAGGTAATCAAATGGCTACCCGGACTATTTGCATTGTGTGCCCCCTCCCCAACCCCTCTTTCCGATACTGTTACTCTCTGTTTATCATATATGCATAGTCACTTTAACCATATCTACATGTACATACTACCTCAATCAGCCCTGCCTGTATGTAGCCTCGCTACTGTATATAGCCTCACTACTGTATATAACCTCACTACTGTATATAACCTCACTACTGTATATAACCTCACTGTATATAACCTCTACTGTAATTTTTCACTGTTGTTTTATTTCTTTAACTACCTATTGTTCACCTACTACCTTTTTTGCACTGTTGGTTAGAGCCTGTAAGTAAGCATTTCACTATAAGGTCTACTACACCTGTTGTAAACCTGACAAAAACTTTGATTTGATTTAATGCTCCAGATACTCAACTAGTCTAAAAGGCCAGTTTTATTGCTTCTTTAATCAGAAAGACAGTTTTCAGCTGTGCTAACATAATTACAAAAGGGTTTTCTAATGATCAGTTAGCCTTTTAAAATGATAAACTTGGATTAGCTAGTTGTCACAGTTTTCTAAAGTTGAACCCAGAAGCAGACCAGGACAAGGAGAGTAAGACGAAGGTGAGTATTTATTTACAAGTTTGAATGTAGTGATAGAAAAATCCAAGTGACGGAGCGGGCAGCGGAGGTGAGTTGATGGGATTGAATAGGCAGATCCAATGAAGTAACTGAAGTCACCGACGACCAGGTAGGGATGAGATGAGTGTTCCGGGTGAATGACTGTAGACAGAAAAAAAACGGAGGTGAGTTCAAGGCAAGCAAAATGTACAAAACAAACTCTATCAAACTGGAGGCTGATACACTGGCACAACATACTGTTCATGGCTAACGATCCGGCAGGGAATGGATGTCAGGTCAGTGCTTATGAAGTGGAGGGGTGATGATCAGGACCAGGTGTGCAGATAGCGGATTGGAAACAGGTGCGGTAAATCAGAGATCTCCCAACCAGCTACGTCGCCCGGCAACCAGACAGGGTGCGTTCCAGGACACCGGAAAAAACACTCCAGGACAGAACACAGGCAAAAACAGACTCAGGAAGCGGGATTCGTGACAGTACCCCCCCCTCCGACGAACGCCACCGGGCGTACTACCCGGAGCGCCAGGGTGGAGGCGGTAGAAGTCACGAAGCAGGTAAGCATCAAGGATCTGACGCCGAGGAATCCAACTCCTCTCCTCTGGATGATATCCCTCCCAATCCACGAGATACTGGAACCCTCTACCCCGCCGTCTGGAGTCCATGAGGCGGCGCACCGTGTAGACAGGACCACCTCCGATCATACGAGGAGGAGGGGGCAACAGAGGACTGAGGAGAACCGGCTTGAGGCAGGAGACATGAAAGGTGGGGTGTACTCTAAGCGTTGCAGGCAACTTGAGTCGAACCACAACAGGATTAATGATTCTCTCCACCACAAACGGACCAATGAACTTCTGTGACAGTTTCCTCGACTCAGTCCGTAGAGGATGATCCCGTGTAGCCAACCAAACCTTATCTCCGACGGTATAAGCGGGGGCAGGAATACGGCGACGATTCGCCTGGATCTGATACCGGTCAGAAATTCTAAGGAGGGCCTTCCTGGCCCGATGCCAGGTCCGGTGGCAACGACGAATGTGGGCCTGGACAGAGGGAACCGAGAGATCCCTCTCCTGAGAAGGAAACAAGGGAGGTTGGTAACCATACAGGCACTGGAAGGGAGACATCCCAGTGGCAGATGAAGGGAGAGTATTATGGGCATACTCGACCCAGGGTAACTGAGAAGACCAAGAGGTGGGATCAGAGGAGACAAGACAGCGCAGCGTGGACTCCATCTTCTGGTTGGCTCTCTCCGCCTGACCATTAGATTGGGGGTGAAAACCCGATGTGAGACTGACTGTAGCTCCAATGGCCAAACAGAAGGATCTCCAGACAGCAGAGGTAAACTGAGGACCACGGTCAGAAACAATGTCACTGGGCAATCCGTGGACCCTGAAAACCCCCCTAACAAGGATCTCGGACGTCTCAGTGGCAGATGGAAGCTTGGAGATGGGGACAAAGTGAGCGAACTTGCTGAATCTGTCCACAATGGTCAGAATGACCGTGTTCCCACCAGAAGAGGGCAACCCTGTGACAAAGTCCAGGGCCAGATGCGACCAAGGTCGCCGGGGAATAGGTAGGGGGTGAAGAAGCCCAGAGCTGGGCCGATTGGTACTCTTATTCTGCGCACAAACAGGACAAGCGGCAACAAACCTCCGGGTATCTTCTCCCATGGCAGGCCACCAAAAACGTCTGCGCAGTAGCGCCATAGTCCGGGCAACGCCAGGGTGACAAGCTATCTTGCTGGCGTGGGACCACTGAAGGACATCAGAACGGACCGACTCAGGCACGAACAACCGACCGGGTGGACCGTTACCGGGGCCGGGCTGCGTCCGAAGGGCCGCCATCACATCCTCCTCAATCCTCCATGTAACGGCTCCCACGACAATGTTCTGGGGAAGAATCGTCTCAGTCTGGGCCCCACTCTCCTCCGTCTTGGAGAACATCCGGGACAAGGCGTCCGCCTTGCCGTTCTTCGACCCAGGTCGGAACGTCAGGGAAAAATTGAAACAAAGCCCACCTGGCCTGACGGGAGTTGAGACGTTTAGCCGATTGCACGTAAGCCAGATTCTTGTGGTCAGTCCAGACCACAAATGGTTGGTCCGCTCCCTCCAACCAGTGACGCCACTCCAAGGCAAGCTTCACAGCGAGAAGCTCCCGGTTACCCACATCGTAGTTTCTCTCAGCTGGTGAAAGACGACAAGAGTAGAAGGCGCAAGGATGGAGTTTACCGTCAGTGGAGCTACGCTGGGACAGGATGGCGCCCACCCCCACAGACGCATCCACCTCAACAAACTGACGGGAAGTGTCAGGTTGATAGAGAATCGGGACGTTGGTGAATCGTCTCTTCAAGTTCAGAAATGCTCGGTCTGCCTCAGGAGTCCAACAGAAAGTTCTGGTGCAAGACGTCAGAGCAGTTAATGGGGCGGCCACCCGGCTGTAATCACGGATAAACCTCCGATAGAAGTTTGCAAACCCCAGGAATCTCTGGAGCTGCAATCTCGTACCAGGCTGGGCCCAATCCCGAACCTTCTCTTGGTCCATCTTGATCTCTCCCCTGGAGATGATGTACCCGAGGAAGGACGTAGTGTGGGCGTGAAAATCACACTTTTCAGCCAACACGAACAGGCGGTTCTCCAATAACCGCTGCAGGACCTGCTTAACATGCTGGATGTGGCTGGAAAGCTCCTTGGAGAAAATAAGGATGTCATCCAGGTAAACGAACACGAACAGACCGATCATATCCCTCAGCACGTCATTCACCAAACTTTGGAACACTGCTGGAGCGTTGGAAAGTCCAAACGGCATCACCTGGTACTCGAAATGTCCCATAGGTGTATTGAACCCAGTCAACCACTCGTCCCCCTCTTTGAACCGAACCAGATGATACGCATTGCGTAGATCAAGCTTCGTAAACACAGTAGCACCCTGTAAAGAGTCGAAAGCGGAGCTCATCAAGGGCGGGGGTACTTGTTCTTGACCGTAATATCATTCAACCCCCGATAATCAATACACGGTCGAAGAGAGCCATCCTTCTTACTCACAAAAAAAAAATCCAGCTCCCAGGGGTGATGACGAGGGACGAATGAGACCTGCAGCAAGAGACTCCTTTATGTAGGTCTCCAGGGCTTCCCGCTCAGGTCGAGAGATACTGTATAACCGTCCCTTGGGAAAGGCAGCTCCAGGGAACAGATTAATTGTACAATCATAAGGTCGGTGGGGAGGAAGTGACTGAGCCTTCTGCTTACTGAACACCTCACCCAACTCGTGATATGTTTCAGGAACCAGGGACAAATCAGGAGGAGCAGACTCACTGACCCGACTGGGGACAGCCGGAGAACAGGCAGTCCTGAGGCAGTTAGCATGGCACTCAATGCTCCAACTAGTTACCTTTCCAGTCACCCAATCGAACGAGGGGTTGTGTTCTTAGCCAGGGGTATCCAAGAACCAGAGGAACATGGGGGGGAAGGCAAAATGAAAAAAGAAATAACCTCTGAAGGATTCCCTGACAACAACATCTTAACCGGTTCAGTCCTCATAGTGAACCGAGCCAGACTACTGCCGTTCAGAGTGGTTGCTTCAATGGCTTCCGGTAATTGCTCCTTGGAAAGCCCCAGCTGTTCCACTAAGTCGGCATCAATGAAGCCGTCATCGGCACCTGAATCGATGAAAGCGTTAATCGCTAAACTCTGATTCTTATTTATGAGGGTAGCAGAAAAATGAGGTCTGACAGGGCTCTTGAGGTTGAAACTGGCTCGCTAACAAACCTCACAAACTTAACGAGCCGAGCAGTTTAACGGGCGCTGAGGACAAACGGAGATGTAATTTTCCGAGGTACCACAGTAGAGGCAGCTGTTGGTCTCATGTCTACGTTGGCGCTCGTCCTTAGTTAACCCGTGCCGCCCCACTTGCATAGGTTCAGGATCTGGCGGCAGGACTCCTGACCCGAATGGTAACCGAGTAGCTGATTGGACGGGACCCACTGCTTCTCCCTCCTCTCTCGAACTCTGTTATCCACCCTAATAGCTAATGCGACCAAACTGTCCAGGTCACAAGGCTCCGGATAGGAGATCAACTCATCCTTGAGTTGCTCCGACAACCCCTGGTAAAAAAACGCTTGTAGTGCCTCCTCATTCCACCCACTCTCCACAGCCAATGTCCGGAACTCAATCACAAAATCTGCCATGTAACGAGCTCCTTGGTGAAGAGAGAACAAGCGCTTAGCTGCGTCCTTACCTCGGACTGGATGGTCAAAAAGCTCTCATCTCTGCCGTGAACTCCTGGTATGACGCCATGCAGGTGTCCTGTTGTTCCCAAACAGCTGAAGCCCATTCCAAAGCTCTACCATGCAGCAGTTCAATAACAAAAGCTATCCTAGCCTTGTCTGTGGCGTAAGAGTGGGGCTGCAGATCAAACACTAAACCACACTGCATAAGAAATGAACGGCATCTTCCCAAATCCCCTTCGTACTTATCAGGCGTCGGTACATTGGGCTCACGGAAGGAAACCACTCCAGAAGCGGCAGGTGAGAGGGGTGAAACAGGTGGTGGAGGATCCGTCGTCAAGCTAGCAGAGAAGTTCCGGACTGAATTCGCTATCTCCTGTAGCGCCGTGCTGTGTTGTCCCAATATATTCCCCTGATGGGTAATGGCATGGCGAACGGATTCCAGGTCCGCTGGGTTCATTCCTGGCCGGATCGTTCTGTCACGGTTTTCTAAAGTTGAACCCAGAAGCAGACCAGGACAAGGAGAGTAAGACGAAGGTGAGTATTTATTTACAAGTTTGAATGTAGTGATAGAAAAATCCAAGTGACGGAGCGGGCAACGGAGGTGAGTTGATGGGATTGAATAGGCAGATCCAATGAAGTAACTGAAGTCACCGATGACCAGGTAGGGATGAGATGAGTGTTCCGGGTGAATGACTGTAGACAGAAAAAAACAGAGGTGAGTTCAAGGCAAGCAAAACGTACAAAACAAACTCTATCAAACTGGAGGCTGATACACTGGCACAACATACTGTTCATGGCTAACGATCCGGCAGGGAATGGATGTCAGGTCAGTGCTTATGAAGTGGAGGGGTGATGATCAGGACCAGGTGTGCAGATAGCGGATTGGAAACAGGTGCGGTAAATCAGAGATCTCCCAACCAGCTACGTCGCCCGGCAACCAGACAGGGTGCGTTCCAGGACACTGGAAAAAACACTCCAGGACAAAACACAGGCAAAAACAGACTCAGGAAGCGGGATTCGTGACAAGTTTCCAGCTACAATAGTAATTTACAACATTAACAATGTCTACACTGTATTTCTGATGAATTTGATGCTATTTTAATCGACAAAAAATGTGCTTTTCTTTCAAAAACAAGGACATTTCTAAGTGACCCCTAAGTGACTTTTGAACGGTGGTGTAAGTATACAGACCCTTTCCTATGAGACTTGAAATTGAGCTCAGGTGCATCCTGTTTCAATTGACCATCCGTGAGATGTTTCTACAACTTGATTGGAGTCTACCTGTGGTAAATTCAGTTGATTGGACATGATTTGGAAAGACACACACCTGTCTATATAACGTCCCACAGTTGACAGTGCATGTCATAGCAAAAACCAAGCCAAGAGGTAAAAGGAATTGCAAGAAATGCTTAATTCTGCAGGAGTTATTTTTAAGGATATGTGAGAGTTGATAGACCTACAGTCAGTGTCCAGATTTCAGTTTCCATTAACCAATCTTAACAGTAGGCTACAGTTGCCTTGACATGCCATAGGCCTATTTAAAGTCCCGTCTTGTGGCTGTGGAATTTGTGTACCACCTCACAATCATCAAACATAACATACTGCTAATCCTCTTTTACCACTTCTACAGATATATTCTGAACATTACTTTTCTGGCCCTCCTATAACATTACTTTTCTCCCTCCTATTTGTTTTCAATTCTCCTTTCGCAGCTTTTGTCTTATTGAATTCAACTTCGACAATGTGCTTTATTGCCTCTGTGTATTGACGTGAACTTTTTCTGCCCATTCCCAAAACCATTATTTGGCTTTCTGCCCATTCCCAAAAGCATTATTTGGTGATTGGCGGTGTAGGCTATTTGGCACACGTACAGTTAAGCCCTGAAGCTTAGGCTTATGCACTAATACCAGATAGCCTAAAATAATGAAAGAAAAACCTCAATGTAACCTCCTCCCGGGACTGCGGGTTATGAGTCAACCTGCGCATCACTAGCATGGGTGCTTGCATTTATTAGTCAAGGTGTGCTGTGCTGATGCCTTCATGTATTGTTGTAGGAGAATGTTATAATGTTTGAGACCTATGGTTTCCAATCTTGCAGCAGCTAGTCTCCTGAATGACTGTAAAAGTATTTTACTGAGTGGCTGCTGGCGGGGGTTATTTCCATTGTGTCAGTGGGTTTGGGGGAGAGTGAGAGAGAAAGAGGGAAAGAGAGGCCGAAAGGGAGGGGGAGGGGGTTAAGGCTGAGGTTTTCATCTGGTTCTAATTGGTTGGGAATGCTGGCGTGCAGTGTAGTCTTGTGTGTAAGAAGCACTGAATAAGAAACAGGCTGCTTAAAAAACTACACAGGCCCAGTACTGTGCTGTACCAACCCAGATCCCAGATATAATATTATCATGCAGCAAAAGAAAAGCCACTTTTTGGAGAGTGGTATTTGGTTTTGTTTTGGATATACTGTAGATACAAAATACATCTGATGTCAATGTCATTACATTCATGGTAGTTTCTCAAGCAAATCCATTTAGCAATTCAACCCAAATCAAATTGATAACTTTTAGCACTACCTCATCGGCACATTAACAAAAGTCCATTTGGTCCTGAAATATGTATTTTTGTTCACCCATGCAGCCATGTCCACCGTTGGAGGAAACTCTGAGGGTTCCCCCTGTGTGTTCCCCTTCACGTTCCTTGGAGACACTTATGACAGTTGCACCGCTTCTGGACGTAGCGACGGCAAGATGTGGTGCGCCTCCACCAAGAGCTACGACGATGACCGCAAGTGGGGCTTCTGTCCTGATCAAGGTAAATATGTAATCGATGACCTTTGACATTAAGCTTGTTTGTAGGTGGTTTTAGCAGTTTAGTGGACAATGACAATTCATGTTTATTTATTTGAATCATTTGTATTATTATTCAGTTTTATTCATTCATGTATTTAGTCATTGTCTATGCAGAATGAAGGGAAAGTGGCCAACAGGAATTTCCCAACATGGAAACTATTCTCATTCACCTGAATATAACTTGACTTGTTATGCTTTGAATATGTGTTGCTGTATCTCTCACTCCTATTGGTGTTGTCCAGGCTACAGTCTGTTCCTGGTTGCGGCCCATGAGTTTGGCCATGCCCTGGGCTTGGAGCACTCCCAGGACCCTGGCGCTCTGATGGCCCCCATGTACACCTTCACCAAGAACTTTAGACTGTCCAACGACGACATCAAGGGCATCCAGGAGCTCTATGGTCAGTTTGAAATTCTTATGTACTGCTTATGGGTTATGTATGGGTTATGAATGTGTTATGAAGTCATTATGTAGGTACCTTTAAAATAACGTGTAACCATGACTTCACCCGCCGTTCATAGCCAGAGTGCTTTGGTGAATGTCCTGCAGGTAACAAATGTATTTCTCCTGTTGAAGGATATCAATCTCATCTACTCAATGCTCACCATGTTGCCTCTCCTTTTCCTCTCAGGTGCTGGTACAGACAAGCCCGTGCCTCCCACCCAGGGCCCAGTCACTCCTATGGACATCTGTAATGAACCTGTGGTGTTTGATGCTGTGGCCCAGATCAGAGGAGAGACCTTCTTCTTCAAGGACAGGTAAATGATTTACTGGGGATTCTACAGTATTACTTCTGATCGCCAATGGTTAGAGCAACATTTGACTTGTAGGTAATACACTTTTGTTTGGTCTTCTCAAAAAGCATGTTGCCAATCTGACTACTGATCTGTCTACAGGAAACAGACAGAAAGAACATATAACCTGAAGACTCTTATTTTAGACTCTGTGGTTAGAGTCATTGGAGCAGACCAGTCCACAAGTTAGACCTCACAACCCACAACTAAATCATTTCACCACAAACAATGGGTAGTTTAATAGGGTGCTTTGTTTGGTCTCAGAATGCATTATTTTCTCTTGGCAATCAGGTGTTTTGTTTGAATGAAGGGGGTGGTGTTATCTCTGTTTGTCTGAGCTCTAATGCTTATTTCATGCTGTGATAAGTATAAAGTTATGAAACAACTGGTAATAATAACCACTCTCACAATCCTGTATCAACTATGGTAAACCGAAATGGCTGCCTGTTATTAAGATTGTAAACCAGACCCTACTATACAGTACAGGGTACAGACTTCAACTGGGATTGTCCTATGTAGTGTAGAAAAGGAATAGGCTTTCTGTATCTCTCCATCTTAAATTATCTGTTGTGGTTCATTCTCAGCTTTCCATGACTCAGTGTACTTTCCCTCTGAAACATGAACTCTTCACCACAACAGATGAATCCTGTCTGGGACAAATTATGTTAGGAACACTTTCAACCCAAACAATAAGCTATTGCATGCAATCCAAATGACAAAATTGTGACTGAAAAGCAGGTTTAGCTTAGGATTCATTGGACATTTATATGTTCCTTCTCAGACTTTGCCTGCCACATCTTTTAGCCTTCAAAGTTTTAAGGTGAGCTTTACTATATATCTGTCATTGCTGAGTTGGAACGGTGTCCAAAGCAAACAAGTAGACTTTTTGGACTCAAAAGACTGCAGTCATTCAGCCTGCCTGGCTTTGCCCCCTGCCCACCCTGAGTCTGGGACTGGAGGGAAACCACCCTCAAATCTTGCTTACAAATCCTGCTTTAGTTCATAGAATCCTGCTTTAGTTCATAGAATCCTGCTTTAGTTCATAGAATCCTGCTTTCGTTCTTAGAATCCTGCTTTCGTTCATAGAATCCTGCTTTAGTTCACAGAATCCTGCTTTAGTTAAGCGTTAAGTCTTCACTCGCTGTGGTTCACCATACATTAACGCTGTTCAGGGAACAGGGACAAACATCATGCTGAAGGCTGTTCTGTGGACTATAAACTACTGTATAAACAGTGTAGTGTTTGGTTGATGTGTCAACGTAATATTAACTGTTAAAGGAGGGAGGCCTGCCAATTAAAACCGGAGTCTGGTTTTAACAGTAGAATATCTCTCAATAGTTATGTAACGGCAGTCTATTTCGTCCTCCTCATCGGACGAGGAGAGGCAAGAAGGATCGGAGGACCAATGTGCAGAGTGGTAAGTTTCCATGATATTTAATATACACGAAAACAATACACGAAACAAAATAACAAACGAACTAACCGTAACAGTCCCGTGTGGCACAAACAATGACACAGGAAAACAAACACCCACAAACCAAACGTGAAACCCCGGCTGCCTAAGTATGATCCTCAATCAGGGACAACGATTGACAGCTGCCTCTGATTGAGAATCATACCAGGCCGAACGCAAAATCCCAACATAGAAAAACACACATAGATAGACAACCCACCCCAACTCACTGACCATACTAAATAAATACAAAACACGGGAAATAAGGTCAGGAACGTGACAAGTTAGTTTAGAAATGATTTGACTATGCCTGTAAATCATATCTTTGATTGGGTTAGTTTGGTTATTTTTTAGGTATATCATCTGTTGTCTGCTGCTCAAACATCCTAGAGAATCCAAAACCACAAGATATCCAGCCACCATGATAAAAGCTGGCAGAATACATATACAGTGATGTGTTGTGGACAAGACACTGGCCCTGGGGATTTCAGGAGAGATTCTCCATTTCCTCATCAGCAAGATCATTGTCTCATTCAAAATGCTTTGCGGTGTTCTAGTTCTAGATATCACATATACCATGATATCATTAACAATGACACATATTCAATGATAGCTATAATTATGGGGTGTATCTCTCAGATGGAGGGAAATGCCATTACGGAGGGAGTTACGGCTGTAGGATCTTCATTTGAGCCAGTTTGCTACAGTAGAGAAATAATCCTGAAGCAAAAGGAAACGTGAATAATTATTTGGATCATAATTAATGGACATTTTTTGTAGGGGTTGTACATTTTAAGTTCGTGCAAATCGAGTCTGAAATGTTAAAGTGGAAATTGCAAACATTAGAAGCATTTTTAAAACTTGAATAAACTGCTGTGCAGGAAAATTCTCATCAACAAAAGAGTGATTAAATTAAGATCCGACATCTCTATGGAGGAGTTACAGTACCAAACCCATAGCTGCATGAGATCTGGACTCAGAGGGCCAGTTAGGCTGTATCTCAGGTTTCAGTGGTGGGATGACTTTGGTCCCTAGTTATTCATTGTTGGCTCTAGGTCACCAGATGGTTTAGCTATCAGAGCCATGGAGCAGAGGAGTGAGAAGAGATGGAACAGAGACAGCGAGAGTGAGGAGAGATTCAATATAGAGAGAAGGAGTGAGGAGAGATTCAATATAGAGAGAAGGAGTGAGGAGAGATTCAATATAGAGAGAAAGAGTGAGGAGAGATTCAATATAGAGAGAAAGAGTGAGGAGAGATTCAATATAGAGAGAAGGAGTGAGGAGAGATTCAATATAGAGAGAAAGAGTGAGGAGAGATTCAATATAGAGAGAAAGAGTGAGGAGAGATTCAATATAGATAGAAAGAGTGAGGATAGATTCAATATAGAGAGAAAGAGTGAGGAGAGATTCAATATAGAGAGAAAGAGTGAGGAGAGATTCAATATAGAGAGAAAGAGTGAGGAGAGATTCAATATAGAGAGAAAGAGTGAGGAGAGATTCAATGTAGAGAGAAAGAGTGAGGAGAGATTCAATGTAGAGAGAAAGAGAAAGAGTGAGGAGAGATTCAGTATAGAGAGAAAGAGTGAGGAGAGATTCAATGTAGAGAGAAAGAGTGAGGAGAGATTCAATATAGAGAGAAAGAGTGAGGAGAGATTCAATATAGAGAGAAAGAGTGAGGAGAGATTCAATATAGAGAGAAAGAGTGAGGAGAGATTCAATATAGAGAGAAAGAGTGAGGAGAGATTCAATATAGATAGAAAGAGTGAGGATAGATTCAATATAGAGAGAAAGAGTGAGGAGAGATTCAATATAGAGAGAAAGAGTGAGGAGAGATTCAATATAGAGAGAAAGAGTGAGGAGAGATTCAATATAGAGAGAAAGAGTGAGGAGAGATTCAATGTAGAGAGAAAGAGTGAGGAGAGATTCAATATAGAGAGAAAGAGTGAGGAGAGATTCAATGTAGAGAGAAAGAGTGAGGAGAGATTCAATATAGAGAGAAAGAGTGAGGAGAGATTCAATATAGAGAGAAAGAGTGAGGAGAGATTCAATATAGAGAGAAAGAGTGAGGAGAGATTCAATATAGAGAGAAAGAGTGAGGAGAGATTCAATATAGATAGAAAGAGTGAGGATAGATTCAATATAGAGAGAAAGAGTGAGGAGAGATTCAATATAGAGAGAAAGAGTGAGGAGAGATTCAATATAGAGAGAAAGAGTGAGGAGAGATTCAATGTAGAGAGAAAGAGTGAGGAGAGATTCAATGTAGAGAGAAAGAGAAAGAGTGAGGAGAGATTCAGTATAGAGAGAAAGAGAAAGAGTGAGGAGAGATTCAATGTAGAGAGAAAGAGTGAGGAGAGATTCAATATAGAGAGAAAGAGTGAGGAGAGATTCAATATAGAGAGAAAGAGAAAGAGTGAGGAGAGATTCAATATAGAGAGAAAGAGTGAGGAGAGATTCAATATAGAGAGAAAGAGTGAGGTGAGATTCAATATAGAGAGAAAGAGTGAGGAGAGATTCAATATAGAGAGAAAGAGAAAGAGTGAGGAGAGATTCAATATAGAGAGAAAGAGTGAGGAGAGATTCAATATAGAGAGAAAGAGTGAGGAGAGATTCAATATAGAGAGAAAGAGAAAGAGTGAGGAGAGATTCAATATAGAGAGAAAGAGTGAGGAGAGATTCAATATAGAGAGAAAGAGTGAGGAGAGATTCAATGTAGAGAGAAAGAAAAGGAGTGAGGAGAGATTCAATATAGAGACAAAGAGAGGAGAGATTCAATATAGAGAGAAAGAGAAAGAGTGAGGAGAGATTCAATGTAGAGAGAAAGAAAAGGAGTGAGGAGAGATTCAATATAGAGACAAAGAGAGGAGAGATTCAATATAAAGAGAAAGAGTGAGGAGAGATTCAATACAGAGAGAAAGAGTGAGGAGAGATTCAATACAGACAAAGAGTGAGGAGAGATTCAATATAGAGAGAAAGTGAGGAGAGATTCAATATAGAGACAAAGAGTGAGGAGAGATTCAATATAGAGAGAAAGTGAGGAGAGATTCAATATAGAGACAAAGAGTGAGGAGAGATGGAGACTCAAGTCAATAAACAAAGATTAGGATAGAGACTACTAAGGTTATTGTTGTTTCGTTTCCTCGGACAAAAAATTGTTTTCATGGAGCTGTCAACCAATGTCAAGGTTAATAAAAATAGCCTAGGGCACATTAGGATATTCATTTCTGTGTGCATCCATTTTGTTTTGTTCTGCTTCTCCCTATTTTTAGGCAGCAGTGAAAATACAGAGACAGATAAATAGGGAAGTCATAGACTGGAGGGCAGTCACCAGTCTAGTGAGTCAGTGTACTGTCTGGAGGGCAGTCACCAGTCTAGTGAGTCAGTGTAATGTCTGGAGTCTGGAGGGCAGTCACCAGTCTAGTGAGTCAGTGTAATGTCTGGAGTCTGGAAGGCAGTCACCAGTCTAGTGAGTCAGTGTAATGTCTGGAGTCTGGGGGGCAGTCACCAGTCTAATGGGTCAATGTAATGTCTGGAGTCTGGAGGCCAGTCACCAGTCTAGTGAGTCAGTGTAATGTCTGGAGTCTGGAGGGCAGTCACCAGTCTAGTGAGTCAGTGTAATGTCTGGAGTCTGGAGGGCAGTCACCAGTCTAGTGAGTCAGTGTAATGTCTGGAGTCTGGAGGGCAGTCACCAGTCTAGTGAGTCAGTGTAATGTCTGGAGTCTGGAGGGCAGTCACCAGTCTAGTGAGTCAGTGTAATGTCTGGAGTCTGGAGGGCAGTCACCAGTCTAGTGAGTCAGTGTAATGTCTGGAGTCTGGAGGGCAGTCACCAGTCTAGTGAGTCAGTGTACTGTCTGGAGTCTGAGGGCTACTAGACTGGACATAGTGTGCATCAGTTTAAAAGTGTTGTCACCCAGCTAACACTTTTTGGAGAGCAGATCCCTCTGGTGAAGATGGAATCCTCTCTCTAATCTCTCTGGTGAATGTAGAATCCTCTCTCTAATCTCTCTGGTGAAGGTAGAATCCTCTCTCTAATCTCTCTGGTGTAGGTAGAATCCTCTCTCTAATCTCTCTGGTGTGGGTAGAATCCTCTCTCTAATCTCTCTGGTGAAGGTAGAATCCTCTCTCTAATCTCTCTGGTGTAGGTAGAATCCTCTCTCTAATCTCTCTGGTGTAGGTAGAATCCTCTCTCTAATCTCTCTGGTGTAGGTAGAATCCTCTCTCTAATCTCTCTGGTGTAGGTAGAATCCTCTCTCTAATCTCTCTGGTGAAGGTAGAATCCTCTCTCTAATCTCTCTGGTGTAGGTAGAAACCTCTCTCTAATCTCTCTGGTGTGGGTAGAATCCTCTCTTTAATCTCTCTGGTGTGGGTAGAATCCTCTCTCTAATCTCTCTGGTGAAGGTAGAATCCTCTCTCTAATCTCTCTGGTGAAGGTAGAATCCTCTCTCTAATCTCTCTGGTGTGGGTAGAATCCTCTCTCTAATCCCTCCGGTGAAGGTAGAATCCTCTCTCTAATCTCTCTGGTGAAGGTAGAATCCTCTCTCTAATCTCTCTGGTGAAGGTAGAATCCTCTCTCTAATCTCTCTGGTGTGGGTAGAATCCTCTCTCTAATCCCTCTGGTGAGGGTAGAATCCTCTCTCTAATCTCTCTGGTGAAGGTAGAATCCTCTCTCTAATCTCTCTGGTGAAGGTAGAATCCTCTCTCTAATCTCTCTGGTGTGGGTAGAATCCTCTCTAATCTCTCTGGTGTAGGTAGAATCCTCTCTAATCTCTCTGGTGTGGGTAGAATCCTCTCTCTAAGCTCTCTGGTGTGGGTAGAATCCTCTCTCTAAGCTCTCTGGTGTGGGTAGAATCCTCTCTCTAATCTCTCTGGTGTAGGTAGAATCCTCTCTCTAATCTCTCTGGTGTGGGTAGAATCCTCTCTCTAATCTCTCTGGTGTAGGTAGAATCCTCTCTCTAATCTCTCTGGTGTAGGTAGAATCCTCTCTCTAATCTCTCTGGTGAAGGTAGAATCCTCTCTCTAATCTCTCTGGTGAAGGTAGAATCCTCTCTCTAATCTCTCTGGTGTAGGTAGAATCCTCTCTCTAATCTCTCTGGTGTAGGTAGAATCCTCTATCTAATCTCTCTGGTGTAGGTAGAATCCTCTCTCTAATCTCTCTGGTGTGGGTAGAATCCTCTCTCTAATCTCTCTGGTGTAGGTAGAATCCTCTCTCTAATCTCTCTCGTGTAGGTAGAATCCTCTCTAATCCCTCTGGTGAAGGTAGAATCCTCTCTCTAATCTCTCTGGTGAAGGTAGAATCCTCTCTCTAATCTCTCTGGTGAAGGTAGAATCCTCTCTCTAATCTCTCTGGTGTGGGTAGAATCCTCTCTCTAATCTCTCTGGTGAAGGTAGAATCCTCTCTCTAATCTCTCTGGTGAAGGTAGAATCCTCTCTCTAATCTCTCTGGTGAAGGTAGAATCCTCTCTCTAATCTCTCTGGTGTGGGTAGAATCCTCTCTCTAATCTCTCTGGTGTAGGTAGAATCCTCTCTAATCTCTCTGGTGTGGGTAGAATCCTCTCTCTAATCTCTCTGGTGAAGGTAGAATCCTCTCTCTAATCTCTCTGGTGTGGGTAGAATCCTCTCTAATCTCTCTGGTGTAGGTAGAATCCTCTCTCTAATCTCTCTGGTGAAGGTAGAATTCTCTCTCTAATCTCTCTGGTGAAGGTAGAATCCTCTCTTTAATCTCGCTGGTGTAGGTAGAATCCTCTCTCTAATCTCTCTGGTGAAGGTAGAATCCTCTCTCTAATCTCGCTGGTGTAGGTAGAATCCTCTCTCTAATCTCGCTGGTGTAGGTAGAATCCTCTCTCTAATCTCTCTGGTGTAGGTAGAATTCTCTCTCTGATCTCTCTGGTGTAGGTAGAATTCTCTCTCTAATCTCTCTGGTGTAGGTAGAATCCTCTCTCTAATCTCTCTGGTGTAGGTAGAATCCTCTCTCTAATCTCTGTGGTGTAGGTAGAATCCTCTCTCTAATCTCTCTGGTGAAGGTAGAATCCTCTCTCTAATCTCGCTGGTGTAGGTAGAATCCTCTCTCTAATCTCGCTGGTGTAGGTAGAATCCTCTCTCTAATCTCGCTGGTGTAGGTAGAATCCTCTCTCTAATCTCTCTGGTGTAGGTATAATTCTCTCTCTGATCTCTCTGGTGTAGGTAGAATCCTCTCTCTAATCTCTCTGGTGTAGGTAGAATCCTCTCTCTAATCTCTCTGGTGCGGGTAGAATCCCCTCTCTAATCTCTCTGGTGTGGGTAGAATCCTCTCTCTAATCTCTCTGGTGTGGGTAGAATCCCCTCTCTAATCTCTCTGGTGTGGGTAGAATCCCCTCTCTAATGTCTCTTGTGTAGGTAGAATCCTCTCTCTAATCTCTCTGGTGTGGGTAGAATCCTCTGTAATCTCTCTGGTGTAGGTAGAATCCTTTCTCTAATCTCTCTGGTGTGGGTAGAATCCTCTCCAATCTCTCTGGTGTAGGTAGAAACCTCTCTCTAATCTCTCTGGTGTAGGTAGAATCCTCTCCAATCTCTCTGGTGAAGGTAGAATCCTCTCTCTCATCTCTCTGGTGAAGGTAGAATCCTCTCTCTCATCTCTCTGGTTTAGGTAGAATCCTCTCTAATCTCTCTGGTGTAAGTAGAATCCTCTCTCTGATCTCTCTGGTGTAGGTAGAATCCTCTCTCTAATCTCTCTGGTGTAGGTAGAATCCTCTCTCTAATCTCTCTGGTGTAGGTAGAATCCCCTCTCTAATCTCTCTGGTGTAAATAGAATCCTCTCTCTAATCTCTCTGGTGTAGGTAGAATCCTCTCTCTAATCTCTCTGGTGTAGGTAGAATCCTCTCTCTAATCTCTCTGGTGTAGGTAGAATCCTCTCTCTAATCTCTCTGGTGTAAGTAGAATCCTCTCTCTAATCTCTCTGGTGTAGGTAGAATCCTCTCTCTAATCTCTCTGGTGTAGGTAGAATCCTCTCTCTAATCTCTCTGGTGTAGGTAGAATCCTCTCTCTAATCTCTCTGGTGTAGGTAGAATCCTCTCTCTAATCTCTCTGGTGTAGGTAGAATCCTCTCTCTAATCTCTCCTGTCTCAGCATGGTGATGGAAAGCAGATCTGGACATGAAGGATGAGTAAGACATGCTGGTGGTCTAACTTCACTCTGTGCTCAGCACCTTGTTTACAGTCAATGTCTCAGCACAGGGCTGAGTGGGAAGTCTGCAGAATAATCCACTGAACTGAACCCACGCACACTGTCACTGTTCACTGGCCTAGTGATTGTTTTATTGAAAGTTTATTTAACTAGGCAAGTTAGTTAAGAACAAATTCTTATTTACAATGACGGCCTACGCCGGCCAAACCCAGACGACGCTGGGCCCAATCACGGCCGGTTTGGCCGGTGATGAGGTGGACCTGTATGGGATCGAGACACTGAACACAGACAGCCCTGCTAGCTAGGTTTCTCTAACCTCTCTGGCTGCATCTTATGCAGGAAGTGTATTACATATGCATCCAGAATGTGACTAGAGTGAGTGAAATGATGGAATCTCTGTGACCCAGGTATATGATTTCCTGTAATCTCACAATCAGAGGTGGACATGAATTGTCTTCCTGTCTGATTTAGGGTCAGGTTGGCTTGTTTTGTGGGACTAATTCAACATACCTCTACCTTGAATAGATTGCTATAGCAGATCATCATATGACTACTTTGTTCATATCTGCATAGCATTTTAGAACCATTAACAGGCTTTATCTATCTGAGAAATATCTGGCTCTTTGAAAAATAGGTCAATGGAAAAGACTTGGGGAGCTGCTGCTGCTGCTGTTGTTGCTCATGCAGCTGCCTGTTGGAAATCTGGGCAAGATGGGTCTTGTTCCCTTGGCTTCGATAAACCCCGGTCCTAACAAGAACCAGATGCTGAATGAATCAGGCTATTGTGGCTTCGCTGCCTGGGCTGCTGAAACTCTCCCTCTCACTTACTGCCCCTCTCTCTCTTTCCCTCTTACTTTCCCCTCTCACATCTCTTACTGCCCTTCACTTTCCCCTCTCCCCTCTCTCTTTCCCCCTTCCCTCCTCTCCTCTCTCTTTCCCTCTTCCCTCCTCTCCCCTCTCTCTTTCCCCTCTCCCCTCTCTCTTTCCCCCTGCCCTTCCCTCCTCTCCTCTCTCTTTCCCCTCTCCCCTCTCTCTTTCCCCCTTCCCTCCTCTCCTCTCTCTTTCCCCTCTCCCCTCTCTCTTTCCCTCTTCCCCCTCTCTCTTTCCCTCTTCCCTCCTCTCCCCTCTCTCCTTGCCTCTTTCCTTCTCCCCTTTCTCACTGCTTCTCTCCCGTCTCCCCTCTCCCCTTCCCCCCTCTCCTCTCTTCCCCACTGCCCTCTACTCTCTACTCTCCCTTCATCTGACCCCCTCCTTTCTCTCCTCTCTGCCCCCTCTTACATGATTTGAACCAGTAGGTAACTCCTCTCTCTGCTCTCTCTATCAGGTTCATATTCAGGTCAACCAACTTCCGGGGCAAGCCTTCAGGTCCCATGCTGGTAGCCACCTACTGGCATGAGCTCCCTGTCACCATCGACGCTGCCTATGAGAACCCACTGGAGGAGAAGACTGTGTTCTTTGCAGGTAATGTATGTATGGGAGACTGAGTTGTGTCATCCACCGTTGAGATACAGTGCATTGGGAAAGTATTCAGACCCCTTGACTTTTTCCATATTTTGTAATGTTACAGCTTTATTCTAAAATTTGTATTTTTTTTTTAAACACACAATATCCCATAATGACCAAGCGAAAACAGGTTTTTAGATTTTGGGGAGGAATTTATAAAAAAAAAAAAAACTGAAAAACCTTTATTACATAAGTATTCAGACCCTTTCTATGCGACTCGAAATGAAGCTCAGGTGCATCCTGTTTATATTGATTATCCTTGAGATGTTTCTACAACTTGATTGGAGTCCACCTGTAGTAAATTCAATTGATTGAAAAACATGAGCTGGCGCACACCCAGAAACATTGTTTTGTGTGGAGGTGCTGACTAACGGCGAATAAACTATCAAAATAAAGAGAGTCGCACACTCCATATATAAACTCCCAGTCATTTATTGGGTAAATCACCAACGTTTCGGCATCACTGTGCCGTTTCGGACATGATTTGGAAAGGCACAAACCTGTCTATATAAGGTCCCACAGTGGACAGTGCATGTCAGAGCAAAAACCAAGCCATGATGTCGAAGGAATTGTCCATAGAGCTCCATGACAGGATTGTGGCGAGGCACAGATCTGGGGAAGGGTACCAAAAAAATTCTGCAACATTGCAGGTCCCCAAGAACACAGTGGCCTCCATCATTCTTAAATGGAAGAAGTTTGGAACCACCAAGACTTTTCCTAGAGCTGGCCGCCTGGCCAAACTGAGCAATCGGTGGAGAAGGGCCTTGGTCAGGGAGGTGACCAGAGCTCTAGAGTTCCTCTGTGGAGATGGGAGAACCTTCCAGAAGAACAACCATCTCTGCAGCACTCCACCAATCAGGCCTTTATGGTAGAGTGGCCAGACGGAAGCCACTCCTCAGTAAAAGCCAGATGATACCCCGCTTGGATTTTGCCAAAAGGTACCTAAAGACTCTCAGACCATGAGAAACAAGATTCTTTGGTCTGATGAAACCAAGATAGAACTCTTTGGCCTGAATGCCAAGCGTCACGTCTGGAGGAAACCTGGCACCATCCCTACGGTGAAGCATGGTGGTGGCAGCATCATGCTGTGAGGATGTTTTTCAGCGGCAGGAACTGGGAGACTAGTCAGGATCAAGTCAAAGATGAACGGAGCAAAGTACAGAGAGATCCTTGATGAAAACCTGCCCCAGAGTGCTCAGGACCTCAGACTGGGGCGAAGGTTCCCCTTCAAACAGGACAACGACCCTTAGCACACAGCCAAGACAACACAGATGTGGCTTCAGGACAAGTATCTGAATGTCCCCTTTTTGCTTTGTCATTATGGAGTATTGTGTGTAGATTGTTGAGGAAAAAACACAATTTAATCAATTTTAGAATAAGGCTGTAACGTAACAAAATGTGTAAAAAGTCAAGAGGTCTGGATACTTTCCGAATACACTGTACATACATACATACATACATACATACATACATACATACATACATACATACATTACATACATACATACATACATACATACATACATTACATACATACATACATACATACATACATACATACATACATTACATACATTACATACATACATACATACATACATACATACATACATACATACATACATACATACATACATACATACATACATACATAATAAGGTTGAATATTTTTCCGGTATTTTACAAATGTTCCATCCCGAGAATAAATCACTTTTCTCCCGGGTAACCCGGTAATTCCTGTTAAAACCTGGAAGTGTCATTGAAAAGCATCATAAAGAATATAAATATGTCTGGATTTGATTAGAGCTTTGATCAGCATGAAGATTAAAACCTGATGCTACCTGAGCCTGACAAGCCATATATTAAATACATTTAATGAAACCAAACCCAAAAACGCCCAAATAATTGTGCCGTCATCCAATAAATGCCCATAGTTGTAGCTAGCTATATATGCTCTCTTTGGTAGATAAATGAAACTATCTCCCGTAGGCTAATCTTTTTGAGTGTGAACTGTATTACTGTACTGTATTGTATTATACTGTATTATATGGACTGGAATTACGCACATCATTCAAACCATGATAAAGTGGAATAGAACATGCAATTCTGAAGCAGCACATGTGGCCTACAAAGTTAAAGTATAGCCTAGAAATGTGATTCTAATTTTGGAATTTGTATAATTAGTAGGCTGACGCTTCATTCCTTCCTCGCTTTCAACAGTTATATTAAATAAGTTTTGATGTCCTTATCTTCATCATTCTAATGACATCCTTGAGTAATATAGGACCAGAATCAGATGCAGGAGGCTTTCACTTCTCTTCATGAAGATTGAATGGTTATGGGTCTGAATAAATCACTGCTATAACCCACCGCCATCGTGAGTTCACTCTTCTTTCAAAGTACCTGTGAGTTCTATTGGCTGCTGTATTTAACATTCAGCATAAAAAGAGCTTGCGTCCCTCTTCGATTAGTCTACTGGTATAATTCTCTATTGTCCAGCAAGCTATTCTAGTCTAGCTTTTCCTGCATGGGACTCCGTTTTTTAAGGAGGCCAGGGGAGCAGAGGTGCTAGCATATTGCGCAAGAGACAGAGGCTATAAATTATAAGCTTATTATGCATAACCCATCATTAATTAGCTAAATATAAGGTTAATACCTCATTGAATGTATTACCTGATAGAGGTAGGCAAGGACATCTATATATAGGGCTGTATATCAATCTAGAACAGGATGATCTATTTTGAATGGAGTTGATGGAGAGAGAGAAAGACTGCGCGTGCACTGATTTTAAAGCAACGATATTCAAGAGACAGGCTGTTTTAAAACTCTGCAGCTGCAATACAAAATATGTTCTATCTTTACAGTTAAAAAACAAGGTGACCCCTGAAAGCCAGATGGAGATGGGTAAATTAGAGGTGCATTCAGTCTTTATATTACTGAGCATCGACTATGATGTAGCAAATGTAGGCCTCCCTGTCACAAGAAAAAAAGTGACCATGATGAGAGGATAGGTCTACATGCACTGTGAACTGCGCTCCATACTGAGATGGGCTGTCTGTCCCCACCCTGAGATGGGCTGTCTGTCCCCACCCTGAGATGGGCTGTCTGTCCCCACCCTGAGATGGGCTGTCTGTCCCCACCCTGAGATGGGCTGTCTGTCCCCACCCTGAGATGGGCTGTCTGTCCCCACCCTGAGATGGGCTGTCTGTCCCCACCCTGAGCGTTGATTCATCATTCAGAGGCCGTAGAATAGCCAGATTTAGAAATTGCACATCATTTAACAATTCCATTTCACGCCATGCTGTTCACATAAATAATTTATTATAATTTACAGGTTTCTCACAGTTACTGTATTTATCCCGGGAAAGGGGAGTAGTAAATCTCGGTAACCGGTTTCCCGCCATTCAACCCTAATAAATACATACAGGTTTTTTTTGTATGTATGGGAGAGTATGTAGATTAGTTGTCATTCACTGTTGATACCCAGGAGAACAATCCAGGATTACACGCTTGCATATATGCATTTCATTGTTGTGCTTATTGACTTGATCAGAAAAACACACAATGACATTTTCATGGCGGTTTCCTCTCTCTGTCACCGTTAAACGGCTGTGACAATTTCCAGTAAATAACATCCTATTTCTAAGAAGTTCACCATTAGGAGAATCATAAGTGTGTCTTTTAGTATTTCAGTCAAGTATACTGCTAGTGTGTGGTTTGGACATTTTGGACATTAGTACTGTAAGTAGTTATTAGTGGTTTCTAATACATGCCATGCATTGTAGTAGCATGCCATTCTCCTTTAGACAACTCCATCTCCTATAAGACCATGAAATCAGAGCTCTTCCAAAACATAGTGTCTCTATTTAAGAAGATTAATGCTTGGCCTTGTAGAACAGAACCATTTATTTTCCATCCAGCCCTTCAATTGTAAAGCTATGAGTCACATTTCCTCAATCATTTATCCAGTCCTCCCTAACCACAAGATATGATCAAATGTTAGCCTGGCCCCAGATCTGTTTGTGCTGTCTTGCCAACTCCTATGATCATTGTCTCTCTGTGGCTAGTGAAAAGATAACAGTTTAGAGAAACTCTATCCTCACAAACCCTTCCCTGGGAGCATCTTGACCTGTGCTCATTTGCCATCTCCCCCCTCCTCTCTCTCATATAGGCAATGAGATGTGGATCTTCAATGCAGACCAGATAGAGAAAGGCTACCCCAAGAGAATCTCCTCTATAGGCCTGCCCACAGACCTGAAAGGCATTGACGCAGCCTTCTCCTTTGGAAAGAGCCAGAAGACCTACCTGTTCGCTGGAGACAAGTTCTGGAGGTGAGTCACCACAATACAACCCCTACCAAAGCCTGTGTCTGATCCACTCAGGATTATAACGATGACGTCGCTATAGAATTAGAATTACTTTAAAGTCTAATTCTATAGACGTCACTGTGTGTTGATGTGTTGGTGTGCTGCTGTGCTGAGCCATGTCTGCTTTTAATTAGAGACCTTAGCTTCCACTGGACTGTTAAAACAGCTCACTCTGCTCTTACCTAATACAGGGATAATGTAAGATACTGTTGCTGTATGTACTTAACTCTTGCATGACTGCTGTGATTTGTCAACCAAAACGGCCCAATCTTCTTGTACCTAACAGACTAACATAGTATCATGTACTCATGACTAAACATTGATATCATGGCCTCTGTGTGTTATCATGCCCCTCCAGGTACAATGAAGCCAAGAAGAAGATGGACCCTGGCTTCCCCAAGCTCATCGCTGACTCCTGGAATGGAATCCCAGACGGCATTGACTCTGCCTTTAGTCTGAATGGCATCGGTAAGCATACTACAATACAATACTGTATAATAGATACTTTATTGAACATCGCTTAGAGTGACATCACCACACACACAGAGCAGGGGGGATAGAGGGAGAGAGAGAGAGAGAGGGGGGGGGGTAGAGAGGGGGAGAGAGGGATATAGAGAGAGATACACACTGGACACAGATGTCAATTCAACGTCTATTCCACTTTGGTTCAATGTAATTTCATTGAACTGACGTGGAAACAATGTTGCTTCAACCAGTGTGTGCCCAGTGGGATATCTACTGAAGAGAGAAATAGAGAGAGAGATGTCAACTGGAAGAGAGAGAGGTAGCTGGGTCCTGTGTGAACATGGAGGGAGCACTGCTTCCTGCTTCAGTCTGAGCTGTACTGACACCACTGGCTGCAGGCTTACATTCCTGGCAGTTAGAACCCAACCTGACCCAGCCAGTCCTCTCATTATGAACTGGCACCTGGCCTTAAAGCTGGAATCCTTAGTGGGGAAACTGCCACGTCTGTTTAGATATTACAACAACAAAGACGTTACTTAAAACAACCAAAACTGTTTTATTCCCTCTGACATCATTGCACATCATTGCACGCCCGATAGGCAGGAGGAGAGAGAGCAAGGAGAGGGAGCAGATGCAGGAGGAGAGAGAGCAGACGCAGGAGGAGAGAGAGTAGAGGGAGGAGGAGAGAGAGGGAGGAGTAGAGAGAGTAGAGGCAGGAGGAGAGAGTAAGGAGAGAGAGTAGAGGCAGGAGGAGAGAGTAAGGAGGGAGAGTAGAGGCAGGAGGAGAGAGTAAGGAGGGAGAGTAGAGGCAGGAGGAGAGAGCAAGGAGAGAGGGTAGAGGCAGGAGGAGAGAGTAAGGAGGGAGAGTAGAGGCAGGAGGAGAGAGCAAGGAGAGAGAGTAGAGGCAGGAGAAAAGAGAGTAGAGGCAGGAGGAGAATAAGGAGAGAGAGTAGAGGCGGAAGGAGAGAGAGAAAGCAAGGAGAGAGAGTAGAGGCAGAAGGCGAGAGAGTGGAAGGACTGAGTAGAGGCAGTAGGAGAGAGTAGAGGCAGGAGGAAAGCGAGAAAGCAAGGAGAGAGAGTAGAGGTAGGAGGAGAGAGAGCAGAGGCAGGTGGAGAGAGTAGAAAGAGGAGGAAGTAGTATAACACAGGAGGTAAATCTTAAGTCTGTGGCAGTTAACCAGAGTTTTTTTATACCCTTGCTTCTGACACACATATACTATACATCACACACCGCGCTTCCCTACTAGAAACAGTGTTTGATAGAGCCAGCCTGTGCTGCTTCACAGAGGTACCTCTGTCTTCATTCTAATTAGCCTGAGCTCCTCCACCGCTGATTCCTGATTGGGTGTTTTTACTGAGGAGACGAGTGACATCATCATGTCCTCTTCCTCTGGCTGAGACAATAGTGTGTTACTAAGATATAAGCTTTTAGGGGACATATTTTACACCAGCTCGAATTTTCCCTTCTGGTGTGTAAGGCCTCGTGGCTTGCTCATGGTGAAATTAGATGTATATTTGATGCACTGAATGTGATGATTTTGATGTACCTTGTCTCGTCATAATGTTTGTGTTTTCCAGATTACACCTACTTCTTCAAAGGTGCCCACTACTTCAAAATGGATGACAGTAGCCTGAAGATCGTCAAACTGGGCGAGATTACAAAGGACTGGCTGGGTTGTCACTAAGCAACAGTGAGACGCATAGACGTTGGCTAAGCTCTCAGCGGACTGATTCCCCCATCCCTATCCAACCAGCCTATCCTGCACCCTAGCCTAGAAACTAAAGACACCCTCTAACACACCGTGGGACCATCTACACAGGCTGAACATAGGCAACAGGATGTTGTATTATATTACTGTGTGATATTATCAGTTTATGTGTTATGATGATGCAGATTTACTTTGATCTCTTTAGCCCGTTGTTTGTTATTAGAAACTCAGACATCAGGTATGTCCACACTACATAGAGACAGGCAGTGTTGTACTGGAAGATATTCTCCTATATAAATGTAGCTTCACCTGAGCAGTATTGCATCATCTGAAGAATGAATGCTGTCTATATTTACTGCTATGTCTGCAATCTAGAGAGTACATGATACTGCAATAGAATGAGAAATAGTCTATAGTAATTTCAGTGTTGTGGAATACAGTTGAAAATATGAATTTGCACAATATATCTGGACAGATAATGGTGCTTATAGAAAATGCTTATTTGCATGATCCTATATTTGATATGCAGTTTTTCTACATTCTGTTCAGACTATTTTCAGAAGTAAGTACTTATAGACACACCTTATTCTTCAAATAGGGCTAGCACTTTGTATTAGACTATACAGGGGTACTGCACAAATATGGAGACCAAATTCTCAATTTTGTAGGATCTGTCTATTGTTTCACTGATGGTACAGGGAGATGAAAGGCACGGGCTGCCTAGAGACTGTATCTGGTTTGTTGTTGCATGATGGAGTCATGACAAGAGAAGTACCACAGAAGTATTGTGTAATAATCTTTTTGTATTGTTGTTTTGATACTGGTCATTTTGTTTTGATTCGTATGCTTTTTTATAATGCTTTGTGCAATGTGTCATTCTCTGTCTGTAAAATAATAAAGATGGATGGTCAATACATTTAAATGTGTGTGTGTATGTGTGTGTGAGAAACGCCCTTCTGTAGCCTACTAGCACACGATTTGTAATCAGTAAATTAATAGTTTATAAATAGGTGTAGTTCTAAAACGTTTTTTCTTAAGTACACTTCATACTGTATATTTGTATTCAGGTCCTTGTTGAGCCGTTCTGAGGGCCCTTACAGCCAGTACCTCTGTGGTCAATGTAAATGCCATATTTGACTAACAGGTGACATCTTGTGGATGGATGAAGGTCTGAAAAACGCTTTGTTATGGTTTTTATTATTGAGCAGAGCACGTCATCACGCCAGCCATAGTATGCCTTTGCCCTTGAGATATGACTTAGTTAATTTCATACAAATGAACACAACAATTTGACCCCAATTGCTAAGCTGTGAAAAGAAACCTCAATAACTTATTTTTCTTCTATGGGTATTTCTGTGTTTTCTTTACTTTAGACCCTATATCTAGTCTATTGAATGCCACCCTAAAGTACATTCATCCAATCTTGTAAAGTTGCTTCAAAATTATACATTTTGTAATTCAACATGAATATTTGACTTGTTCACACCATTTATTTCAGCCAATCAATTTCAATTTAAGGGGCTTTATTGGCATGGTGTGCAAATAGTTAAAGTACAAAAGGGAAAATAAATTAACATAAATATAGGTTTATTTACAATGGAGTTTGTTCTTCACTGGTTGCCCTTTTCTTGTGGCAACAGGTCACAAATCGTGTTGCTGTGATTGCACACTGTGGTATTTCACCCAATAGATATGGGAGTTTATCAAAATTGGATTTGTTTTCAAATTCTTTGTGGGTCTGTGTAATCTGAGGGAAATATGTGTCTCTAATATGGTCATACATTTGGCAGGAGGTTAGGAAGTGCAGCTCAGTTTCCACCTCATTTTGTGTGCAGTGTGCACATAGCCTGTCTTCTCTTGAGAGCCAGTTCTGCCTTCGGTGGCCTTTCTCAATAGCAAGGCTATGCTCACTAAGTCTGTACAGCATACATAGTCAAAGATTTCCTTAATTTTAGGTCAGTCAAAGTGGTGGTGTACTCTGGGGACAGTGTACTCGGTGTACTACACCGTCAAAGGGGACGGTGTACTCTGTTTAGGGTCAAATAGCATTCTAATTTGCTCTGTTTTTTTGGGTAAATTCTTTCCAATGTGTCAAGTAATTATATTTGTGTTTTCACCCCACCACCGCTCACTAGGCAAAAGGTTACAATCCCACGTAAACCCAGTGCAGTAGGTGGGGCCTAAAAGTAGTCGGAGGCAGAGTGCCAGATCACTCTCGTCCTCGCTCTACGGTTGTTGTGAACGATGTTATCGCTGCATTCGGAGAGCGAACAGAATTCGCAAGATTCGAATCGAGGAAGTGGGGTGATTGCAGAACTACTGTGCAATTCTAAAGCTTCTTGACGCCATACCGCGACCCGAGCGAGAAGAATGACTCCCCGGAGAGTGTTCGCGCTACCCAGGCAGCAATCCCTGTTTCTTCCCGCCGTCCTTAATCCTTTTGTGCAGGAGGTGAAATTGGCCAAGGCTGACATTATCAAAGTGAGTATAAATTGTAAAATAAATCGATTAACTCATTAATTTATCAGTCACGGAACTGGGGTTGGTATTCAAACGTTAACAGTTCTACTCCACTACCCACTGCTGAGCGCAGCCGGGTGGTTGTCCTCGAGCTCCTCCGCTGTGTGTGTGTCTGGTGGTGCGTGACTATAGCATACAGTACAGGTACATAGCTAATCTAAGCCGATGAAACCCTGACAATCCTTTTGTAATGCTTTGTTATTGTGTAACACAAACAATGGAGGCATTTGTGTACCCTCTAGAAATTCCTCCAACCATGTGAATTTCTAGAATGAAAAGTCTATAACGTGCGTATTCCTTGGTCAATGGTTGCATCGTTGCGCATTATATGTTGGTTAGGAAATGTGTGTTTTAAAATGGCTCTTTAAAGTCCCTCTTTCAGTGGCATGAAGTCTGTAACCTAAACACGTTGTAGATCTGTAAAAAAAAACAAAAAACTGGTGTGTGTGTGATGTGTTTTTTCCCCTCTCTTTGCAGTGTGTATTCCGGGGAATCTTCCTGGTGCCTATCCGTGCCATCTTCCTGACTCTGGTTCTCGTGGTAACATGGCCTGTTGCTGTCATAATAACATTCTTGCACCCTATCAAAGGAGCGGTGGCGCCCATGACCGGATGGAGACGGTAAATATACTGCCAAACACCATCCTGTGCCACTACTGACATACTGCCATTGGTCTGTATGTATAACTATATTTCAACTATGCATCCACTATGAGTACATTAGTCATTAGTTCCAGAGGATGTACAGAGCATTGTTGTTTATGACTTAAGTAGTTAGGCATATGGACAGTTCCATGGTAACAGAGTTTTGAGAAAGGAAAGAAGATGAGCTAGCTGGTGTTTTGGACAATACAGACAAATATCTAATAAAGACAGCTTCAGCTACACAGTACGAACTGATGTAGGCTACAATCCTTAACAGCTTGACAGTTCATTTTTTTTGTGAGGGTGAACAAGAATTAAGTTAGTGTGAAATTACGTAGTTGTTACTCCTCCCTCCTTCCTGTGTTTCTCAATCCCACAGCTCTTGATGCGTAGGGACATTTCTACATTAACAGAACTACACACACAGCACAAACCATCATTCTTTTACCAAATGTTGCATGTGCACTTTGTGTTTTTGTAACATTTTCTGTGGAAATTGTTCAAAGTAGTCATTGTGCATATAGTTGTATGGTTTGTTTAAAGTGAAAATATGTAAATGTTTGGGCGATGGACCAAATTCACATAGAAATATGAGTTATAGATCTATCATTCTACTTGAAAGCAAGTATAGGAATTGGTAGATCTGTTCTATGTGCACTATTTCTATGCTTTCCGTTAAGTTTTGTTTTTGCGTCTATTACTTTCGGTTTTGTACACCCGTTTCAAACAGCTGAAAAAACTATTATTTTGATTATAGAAACTATATGTCACAGCGGTTTTGATGGTACAATGATTGTCTACACTATACTAGCTTATTTTGTCACATAAACTGAAATTAGGCTAACTATTAGAGTTTTAGCAACCAGGAAATGGCGTAGAGATTCCTGCATAGTGCAACTTTAACTTTGCAGTCATTGTTTTTGTTTGACCTAGATTTTAAAGTGAAATATCTGTCTCAGCATCACTCTGTTACCATGGAATTGCCCCTATGCATCAAGAGCTGTGGGATTTTCACACATTGAGAAATGCAGGAAGGAGGGAGGAGTAACAACTACGTAATTTCACACTAACTTAATTCTTGTTCATCCTCAACTAAAAACGAACTGTCAAGCTGTTGTTTTTATACCATCTCTTTGAAATGCAAGAGAAAGGCCATAATGTATTTTTCCCGCCCAGGCGCAATTTAGATTTTGGCCACAAGAAAAAAACAAGCGTTTTGTACAAAGCAGTGTATGTACAAAGTTTGAAACTGATCCATTGAACCATTGCATATCTGTTAAAATATTGTATCAAGACTGCCCAAATGTGCCTAATTGGTTTATTAATACATTTTCAAGTCCATAATTGTGCACTCTCAAACAATAGCATGGTATTATTTCACTGTAATAGCTACTGTAAATTGGACAGTGCAGTTATATTAACACGAATTTAAGCTTTGAAAGCTTAAATGCTAATCACCTCATGCTAATCACATTAACTGTCCTGTGGGGGGACACAGATCCTGTAGACGTTTTAAGGAATGTAGCCTACATTAGCCCTTTCTGTGTATTTATTTATTTGTTTTTGTTTCATGTTTATTTAACAAATCAAGTCAGCTAAGAGCAAATTGTTATTTAAAATGATGGTCTACCAAGAGGCCTCCTGCAGGGACAGGGGCTGGGATAAATTTTTAAAAAGTAAGACAAAACACACATCACGACAAGAGAGACACCACAACACTACATAAAGAGAGACCTAAGACGACAACACAGCATGGCAGCAACACATGACAACGCAGCATGGTAGTAACGAAACTTGACAACAACACGATAGCGACACAACATGGCAGCAACACGACATGGTAGCAGCACAAACATGGTACAAACATTATTAGGTGCATAAAACAGCACAAAGGGCAAGAAGGAGGAGACAACAATACATCACTCAAAGCAGCCACAAGTGTCAGTAAGTGTAAATGATTGAGTCTTTGAATGCAGAGATAGAGATAAAACTGTCCAGTTTGAGTGTAGCTGAAGCAGTCTTCATTAGATCTTGTCTGTATCGAACGAAACACTATCTACCTCTTCTTCATTATTTCCTCAGAATGGAGGGTGTCATAGAGATATGTTACATGAGGCCTGATGCAACACATGATAAATAAACCAAATGTGTTCTTCTGTGACTCAAAAGCAGCCCACTTCCTTCTCTCTTTGATTGTATGTGTTGATATGACGTGACCACAGCTACATGCAGCTGCTGGTTGATTATCGCTCGTGTTCAGGTCTGTTTTATTTGATAGTTGTTAACACTAACTAGCTGATGAACATGGAGCACCAACTTAGCTCATAACAACTTAGTACAGTACTACTGACCATCAAAAGGCTAAGTTGAGGTCCTGACAACACACAGATCTATGTTGACTTTAATATTGGTCCATTCAGATGTAGGCTATATGTATCCATGTTCAGTGTCTCTAGGTGAATATTCCTGATAGTATACAACTGTTAGTTTAATCTGTATAGTTTCATGCTACATGTCTGTTGATGTTTGACTCTCTGGTTCCCCAGGTTCATGTGTCGGCGTGTGATGGCGTTCTTGGGGAGGTCCTACTACTTCTTCATGGGCTTCAGGGTGGTAGTGAAGGGCCAGCAGGTGAGCAGTGCAGAGGCCCCCATTCTGGCTGTGGCCCCACACTCCACCTTCTTTGATGGCATTGTGTGCATCGTAGCAGGCCTGCCCTCCACTGTGTCCCGCACTGAGAACCTCGCCACTCCTATATTCGGCAGTGAGTGTTGTTTCTGTCCGGGGTTTTAGTAGAGGGTTAGGGTTAGTTTATTTTTTTAGAGTGTGTGTTTGTGAGTCAGCGATCAGTGTGTGTGGGTCTGTCAGCGATAAGTGTGGGTATTTATGCTGATTCTGTTTGCAGATTTAATATCCGTTAGTGTTTATCTGATGTGTGTGTTTCCTCTCTCCAGGGTTTGTGCGGTGCCTCTAGCCTGTAATGGTGTGTGTTAGTGCTGAGCGATTAACTGACATTTTTAACAACTAATTGACCAACAGTGATTCAATTATTTCATTTCCATTTCGTTTTTTTTTCTTCTGTGAGCTCAATGCGTACATTGCATACATTCTCATACATTCGCTAGAGATAAATCAGATCCAGCATGAACTGTGTGATGTAGTAGGGAGTTGTAGTTTCCAACAGACCAATATTATACGTAGCTTAGTGCATAAAACGTGGTAATTAACTACAATGACCATAATCTATTGCGCATTTGCTTGTCCGGTCTATGTTTATTTTACGCCTGCAACGGAAGACAGAAGAATGCGAGATCTTGAGGTGATATAGAGAGCAGATGTTGCTTCGTGAGACAAAAATACATGATTTTAGTGATTGATAGTTGGTATTCAGCAGTCATAAAGTATGCCTTATTTACTTTGAAGAACTACAAAATAGTGATTTTGTCAGACAGCATAGGTAGCAACTCAATAGAGATGAGATGACTTGGAATGAAATAATGAAGCCATCAAATAAAACAAATGTAATATACACAACAACTGAAATATTTTATTAAAGTAATGTGAATAAATGATGGTTAATAAGTGATAAGCAGTAATGTGCAGTCACTACCATCATGGGACTTTTATTAATTGTTTTATTCTGTGTAACAGCATTCAACCCACATAATGCATAGTGCATTTAATCTTACATTTTTTTTATCATAATCGAAACAGTAAAAAACTCATTGCTCAGCACTAGTGTGTGAGTTTCTGATGTGTGTTTCCTTTCTGCATCCAGGGTTTGTGCGGTGTCTCCAGCCGGTGCTGGTCTCTAGACAGGACCCAGACTCCCGTAAGAACACCATTATGGAGATAGACAGCAGAGCCAAGTCTGGAGGCCGCTGGCCACAGGTCTGTCGCATGCTTATACACACACACAGTCTTGAATAACTAACCTTGTGGGGACACACAATTCAGTCCCATTCAAAATCCTATTTTCCCTAACCCCTAACTCTAGCTCCTACTCCTCAACCTAATTCTAACACTAATTCTGACCTTAACCCTAAACCCCCCATGAATACCATTTGATCTTGTGGGGACTAACACAATGTCCCCAGAGGGTCCATTTTATTTCTTCATTTACTATTCATGTGGGGACTTCTGTTCCCCACAAGTATAGTTAAACACATACACACACACATACACACAGCCATTTGAAATGTTTTATCATAATTTATCATGTCTTGTCTAGCTAGTAGTCTGACAAGGAGCTTGGGAATGAAACATCACGCCTTTTCAAACCAAGAATTTGCCTTGTAAACTTTCTCTTACATGACATATCCTTCAAACACAATTTCTGTTGCTTCTTCTTTGTGACAGAAAGTCTGCTTCATTCAGCATAGAATGAAACACTGGACTAGATCCATCTACATTGTCAGTGGTGGTAGCCTAGTGGTTAGAACATTGGGCCAGTAACCGAAAGGTTACTGGATCAAATCCCTGAGCTGACAAGGTAAAATTCTGTCATTCTGCCACTGAGCAGTTAACCCACTGTTCCCTGGGCACCGAAGACATGGATGTTGATTAAGGCAGCCCCCCGCACCTCTCTGATTCAGAGGGATTGGGTTAAATGCAGAAGACACATTTCAGTTGTACAGTTGTACAACTGACTAGGTATCTCTCTTTCCTAAAATAAACATTTAGTTATTTATGTTCCAGATCCTGGTCTTCCCTGAGGGGACTTGTACAAATCGCTCATGTCTCATCACTTTCAAACAAGGTAGGTTGAACTTCACTACCATGTTTGTTTTTAAATAGGAGTAGAAACACCTTTGTGTGGACCCAAGGTATCAACTTATACCAAACAGTGTACTGTTGATAGGGTATGAAAATCATGTGGGACCCTACAATGTCCATGTTGTATTCCCACTTAACAGGCTGGTTGTCATTTGTTTATAGTGGAGACAGACAGCCTTCCAGACAGTCTGCTGGGAGAGACACACAGTACCATCCACACTAGTGGTGTCATTTACTTAATGCAAATTCACTTGTAAACAACTGGCAGAGATATGGCCATCATGCGGTTGCAGAATGGTGTTCATTCAGCTTCCTTCTGGGGTGCTTGTGTAACCGGTGTGAAATGATTAGCTAGTTAGCTGTGCACCCTAGTAGAGTTTCAATCAGTGACTTCACCCGCTCTGAGACCTTGAAGTAGTTGTTTCCTTTGCTCTCCAAGGTCTGTGGCTTTTGTGGAGCGATAGGTAATGATGCTTCGAGGGTGACTGTTGTTGATGTGTGCAGAGGGTTCCTGGTTCAAGCCCAGGTTGGGGGCGGGGAGCGGGACGGAAGTAACACTGTTATAATTGTTTTGACACAACACCTCTTCATTTACTCCCAGTATGCTACATGCTATGTGCCTCATTGTGTAATCAGTCACCTGATGCACACACAATGGGCTTCTCCAGAGTGAAGGGGCCTGAGGGTATCCATTACTTCCTGAAACAGAACAGTAGCCATAGTGTCATGGAATAGATTGCACGGTGTGCTAATGAACTTCAGAAGGAAATGACTGACTGATTATCTTCACTCAATACCAAGAACTAGGCTATTAGGATCTGAGTGAATTGTACTGTAGCAATTGCTATGGTTCAATCCTAACGCTGTAAACCTGAGAATGCATCTAATAATCAATGCAAATAACAGCATACAAGACCCTCAATTGCACTCTATGGCATGTTACAGTTTTTGCATAGACATTTGCACCTAACTGAATTATTTTGTTCTACTACAGTGCCAATAGCCAAACCCACAGACCAAATACTAGTGGCTTCCTTACAGTACTGATTGGTATATTGATCAGGGTTAGATGAATCCAGCTTCTGGTCTTGTTATTGGTTGGACGTGTACTGTGGGTAAATAAGTTGTCATCGGCTGCACTCTGTCCAATTAGTAGGCTGTCTGTGCTCCTGTGTTTGCACATATAGGTCGTGTGTGTGTGTGTGTGCTCATTAAGTTAGAATAGTAGTTAGTGCTGGTGCTGGAGGTCAGTAGGGTCTCACTCTGTCCCTCTCTCCCGATCAGGTGCCTTCGTCCCTGGGGTCCCGGTGCAGCCTGTGGTCATGAGATATCCCAACAGACTGGACACTGTGACTTGGACTTGGCAAGGCTTCAGCTCGTAAGTCTGCAGTGCACTCAGTGGATTACAATCATCAGTGTTGCCTCAACGCTACATTTCCCCTATTGTTTTCTGTACAGTCTCTCACATTGTAACTATGTTCCTGTAACTTCTCCTCATGGGCCATAGTTAGGCCTCAAACTCTGGGAATAGAGATTTTCACTGTTGAGCGATGAATTGTTTTTCAGTTTAGTGGGCTTACATTTCAATCTTGTTGTATGGGATTACCGTTATGCCCTTTGAATAGAGGTGATGATGATTTGTGGTGATGTTCTTTCAGGAAAACCCTGCTGCTTCTCACTCTGTCTCAGCTCTACACCAATGTAGAGATAGAGGTTAGTATTAACACACTACACAGGAATACTTACTTAGAAGGCCAAGAGATAATGACTTCATAACACATTCATTAGCAGTACCTATGTGTTATGTATGGTTTATAAAGGTGTTATGTATGGCTTATGAATGTGTTATAAAGACCTTATCTAGGTAGCCTTCCAGTTAGCCTGTACTTCCTGGTTAGTCCCTGTTTTGACCTTTGCCCTCTCCTCCAGTTTCTTCCTCCAGTTACCCCTACTGAGGAGGAAAAGAAAAGACCTGTGCTGTTCGCCAGGACAGTACGAAATGTTATGGCCCAGTAAGTGTGTGTGTGAATGGTATTACAGCATTTAATAATAGCTTCCTTATGTCTATTCTTACCCATCTCTTCAATGCTATCCCTATGTGTGTACAGGGCCCTGGGTGTGCCAGTGACGGACCACACATATGAGGACTGTAGACTGATGATCTCAGCTGGGGAGCTCACCCTGCCAATGGAGGCTGGTCTAGTGGAGTTCACTAAGATCAGCCAAAAACTTGAGTAAGACTGGCTCCTCTGCCGCTCTAATACTGTGCTATTGCCACTGTGGCAACACACTATGTCCTGTTATGTACTGTTGTCACCTACTGGCAAACTCCACACTGAAGTAACACTGCCTTACACAATACTGCTTTATTTGTCCAACTGCTACATCGGCAATTGGTAATAGTTGAACACACACACAGACCTACACCCTCTTCCTCCCCTGTGTAAGTCCTTGTGTCCTGCCCTCCTCCTTTCCTCCCCGGTCCGCCTCAGCCTGAAGTGGGACAACGTGAAGAAGGAGCTGGAGGGCTTTGCAGCCGTGGCCTGCTCCTGTAAAGGAGGCCGCATCACCATCCAGGAGTTCGCCAGCTTCCTCAAGCTGCCCATCAGCCCCGCCCTGCAGGAGCTGTTTGCTCTCTTTGACAGGGTGAGAGCCAGTCACATCTAGTTCGGCTCAATCTCTCTTCCAGGCTTTCCTAGGTTGTGTTGGATTGGTGCAAGCTTGGCTGGAGGAAGTCTACACCATATTTCTTGCAACATTCCTTTGAAATCCACAAAGGGAAGTGTACGACTGCACTATTCTTTCAAAGTGTAGAGAATCAGACCACAGCCATTCTGTCTGTTCTCTCCAACATGTGACTGGATGGGCTAACTAACCGAGGATTTAGTATGCTGTCCCCCACTGCTTTGTTCATAGAGAGGGTAAACAAACTGTCTGAAGAAATAAAGGAACAATTGTTCGTCTTGGAAAAACATAGTGTATTTGTAGAGTATTGTAGTCCACTGAATGCAATGTGTAGTCTGGCTTTGTTAACTGATACTTAGCTGTCACTCTGTCTCTCTCTAGGATGGAGATGGCACCATTGACTTCAGAGAGTATGTCATCGGTGTAACCATCTTATGTCGGCCAGCTAACACCGAAGAGGTCCTCCGCACAGCTTTCCAGGTTCGGCCAATAAAAACCCTGCTTGTTGCGAATGTTACCGTGTCACATTTAGCTGTCCAACACATGACATTGGGGCGTTGGAACATAGCTGACGCAGACTGTGTCTGTGAGGTCTACCCATAGTTTGGAAGTAATAGAGGAGCACTCCGTGGCTATGATAAAGTCAAATATGTGTGGGGGGGTATTGTGTTTTGTAGTTGTGAGGGGAACATGAAGTATGTTTGAAAGCCACACGGTCATAAGAGCAGAGTCTCGATTTCAATAAGCAAGCCTATGTGTTGTCATTACTTAACTAATGGTCTCCCTCCTCTCAGCTGTTTGACACTGACGAGGACCAAAGAATCACTCATGAAGAGTTCTCCTCCATGCTTCGCTCTGCTCTAGGCGTGTGTGACCTCAACGTCTCCAAACTCTTTAAGGAGATAGATACAGACAGCTCTGAATTCATCACTTTCTGTAAGTAGACCCTTGTCAAAGGTTATCTGAAGTGGAGGACTCCAGCATGAACTAAAGGCAGCTGACTGCTTGCCTTGACGGAACACCATAGAAAAGGCCGGGTTGAGCCTTGGATCTCTCCATTTTAGAAATATAGAAAGAGAAATCCAATATGAATTTGAAAGTGGGATATGAATATTTGTATATATATATTATTTTTTTTACCCCCTTTTTCTCCCCAATTTCGTGGTATCCAATTGTTAGTAGTTACTGTCTTGTCTCATCGCTACAACTCCCGTACGGGCTCGGGAGAGACGAAGGTCGAGAGCCATGAGTTCTCCGAAACACAACCCAACCAAGCCGCACTGCTTCTTAACACATTTACATTTACATTTAAGTCATTTAGCAGACGCTCTTATCCAGAGCGACTTACAAATTGGTGCATTCACCTTATGACATCCAGTGGAACAGCCACTTTACAATAGTGCATCTAGATCATTTTAAGGGGGGGGGGGGGGGGGCAGAAGGATTGCTTTATCCTAGGTATTCCTTGAAGAGGTGGGGTTTCAGGTGTCTCCGGAAGGTGGTGATTGACTCCGCTGTCCTGGCGTCGTGAGGGAGTTTGTTCCACCATTGGGGTGCCAGAGCAGCGAACAGTTTTGACTGGGCTGAGCGGGAACTGTACTTCCTCAGTGGTAGGGAGGCGAGCAGGCCAGAGGTGGATGAACGCAGTGCCCTTGTTTGGGTGTAGGGCCTGATCAGAGCCTGAAGGTACTGAGGTGCCGTTCCCCTCACAGCTCCGTAGGCAAGCACCATGGTCTTGTAGCGGATGCGAGCTTCAACTGGAAGCCAGTGGAGAGAGCGGAGGAGCGGGGTGACGTGAGAGAACTTGGGAAGGTTGAACACCAGACGGGCTGCGGCGTTCTGGATGAGTTGTAGGGGTTTAATGGCACAGGCAGGGAGCCCAGCCAACAGCGAGTTGCAGTAATCCAGACGGGAGATGACAAGTGCCTGGATTAGGACCTGCGCCGCTTCCTGTGTGAGGCAGGGTCGTACTCTGCGGATGTTGTAGAGCATGAACCTACAGGAACGGGCCACCGCCTTGATGTTGGTGGAGAACGACAGGGTGTTGTCCAGGATCACGCCAAGGTTCTTAGCGCTCTGGGAGGAGGACACAATGGAGTTGTCAACCGTGATGGCGAGATCATGGAACGGACAGTCCTTCCCCGGGAGGAAGAGCAGCTCCGTCTTGCCGAGGTTCAGCTTGAGGTGGTGATCCGTCATCCACACTGATATGTCTGCCAGACATGCAGAGATGCGATTCGCCACCTGGTCATCAGAAGGGGGAAAGGAGAAGATTAATTGTGTGTCGTCTGCATAGCAATGATAGGAGAGACCATGTGAGGTTATGACAGAGCCAAGTGACTTGGTGTATAGCGAGAATAGGAGAGGGCCTAGAACAGAGCCCTGGGGGACACCAGTGGTGAGAGCGCGTGGTGAGGAGACAGATTCTCGCCACGCCACCTGGTAGGAGCGACCTGTCAGGTAGGACGCAATCCAAGCGTGGGCCGCGCCGGAGATGCCCAACTCGGAGAGGGTGGAGAGGAGGATCTGATGGTTCACAGTATCGAAGGCAGCCGATAGGTCTAGAAGGATGAGAGCAGAGGAGAGAGAGTTAGCTTTAGCAGTGCGGAGCGCCTCCGTGATACAGAGAAGAGCAGTCTCAGTTGAGTGACTAGTCTTGAAACCTGACTGATTTGGATCAAGAAGGTCATTCTGAGAGAGATAGCAGGAGAGCTGGCCAAGGACGGCACGTTCAAGAGTTTTGGAGAGAAAGGAAAGAAGGGATACTGGTCTGTAGTTGTTGACATCGGAGGGATCGAGTGTAGGTTTTTTCAGAAGGGGTGCAACTCTCGCTCTCTTGAAGACGGAAGGGACGTAGCCAGCGGTCAGGGATGAGTTGATGAGCGAGGTGAGGTAAGGTAGAAGGTCTCCGGAAATGGTCTGGAGAAGAGAGGAGGGGATAGGGTCAAGCGGGCAGGTTGTTGGGCGGCCGGCCGTCACAAGACGCGAGATTTCATCTGGAGAGAGAGGGGAGAAAGAGGTCAAAGCACAGGGTTGGGCAGTGTGAGCAGAACCAGCGGTGTCGTTTGACTTAGCAAACGAGGATCGGATGTCGTCGACCTTCTTTTCAAAATGGTTGACGAAGTCGTCTGCAGAGAGGGGGGGGGGAGGGGGAGGAGGATTCAGGAGGGAGGAGAAGGTGGCAAAGAGCTTCCTAGGGTTAGAGGCAGATGCTTGGAATTTAGAGTGGTAGAAAGTGGCTTTAGCAGCAGAGACAGAAGAGGAAAATGTAGAGAGGAGGGAGTGAAAGGATGCCAGGTCCGCAGGGAGGCGAGTTTTCCTCCATTTCCGCTCGGCTGCCCGGAGCCCTGTTCTGTGAGCTCGCAATGAGTCGTCGAGCCACGGAGCGGGAGGGGAGGACCGAGCCGGCCTGGAGGATAGGGGACATAGAGAGTCAAAGGATGCAGAAAGGGAGGAGAGGAGGGTTGAGGAGGCAGAATCAGGAGATAGGTTGGAGAAGGTTTGGGCAGAGGGAAGAGATGATAGGATGGAAGAGGAGAGAGTAGCGGGGGAGAGAGAGCGGAGGTTGGGACGGCGCGATACCATCCGAGTAGGGGCAGTGTGGGAAGTGTTGGATGAGAGCGAGAGGGAAAAGGATACAAGGTAGTGGTCGGAGACTTGGAGGGGAGTTGCAATGAGGTTAGTGGAAGAACAGCATCTAGTAAAGATGAGGTCAAGCGTATTGCCTGCCTTGTGAGTAGGGGGGGAAGGTGAGAGGGTGAGGTCAAAAGAGGAGAGGAGTGGAAAGAAGGAGGCAGAGAGGAATGAGTCAAAGGTAGACATGGGGAGGTTAAAGTCACCCAGAACTGTGAGAGGTGAGCCGTCCTCAGGAAAGGAGCTTATCAAGGCATCAAGCTCATTGATGAACTCTCCAAGGGAACCTGGAGGGCGATAAATGATAAGGATGTTAAGCTTGAAAGGGCTGGTAACTGTGACAGCATGGAATTCAAAGGAGGCGATAGACAGATGGGTAAGGGGAGAAAGAGAGAATGACCACTTGGGAGAGATGAGGATCCCGGTGCCACCACCCCGCTGACCAGAAGGTCTCGGGGTGTGCGAGAACACGTGGGCAGACGAAGAGAGAGCAGTAGGAGTAGCAGTGTTATCTGTGGTGAGCCATGTTTCCGTCAGTGCCAGGAAGTCGAGGGACTGGAGGGACGCATAGGCTGAGATGAGCTCTGCCTTGTTGGCCGCAGATCGGCAGTTCCAGAGGCTACCGGAGACCTGGAACTCCACGTGGGTCGTGCGGGCTGGGACCACCAGGTTAGGGTGGGCGCGGCCACGCGGTGTGAAGCGTTTGTATGGTCTGTGCAGAGAGGAGAGAACAGGGATAGACAGACACATGGTTGACAGGCTACAGAAGAGGCTACGCTAATGCAAAGGAGATTAGAATGACAAGTGGGCTACACGTCTCGAATGTTCAGAAAGTTAAGCTTACGTTGCAAAAAAATAAAAATAAAATACAAGATCTTATTGACTAAAATGATATAGTACTGCTGGCTGGTGAAGTAGCCTGGCTAGCAGTAGCTACGTTGTTGAAAGTGAAGCTGGCTAGGTAACCTCGACAATTTCACAAAATTTCTCTAAACTACACAATTATCGTGGATACAAGGACAGCAAAGACAACTAGCTAACACTACGCTAATCAAGTCGTTCCGTTGTAATGTAAGTTTCTACAGTGCTGCTATTCGGTAGAAGTTGGCTAGCTAGCAGCATTGGCTAGGTAGGAGGACGGCAGCGCGGCAGGCGAAAAAATAGCTGGCTAGCTAACCGATAATTACTCAAAGCTACACAATTATCTTAGATACAAAGATAGCAGAGAAAACTATGTAGCTAGCTAACACTACACAAGTCAAGTCGTTCCGTTGTAATGTAATCGTTTCTACAGTGCTGCTAATTGGTGGCTAGCTGGCTAGCTAGCAGGGTTTACTACGTTACGTTACGTTAGGGCGAGAATACCTGGCTAGCGAACCTCAGCGAACCTTGATAACTACACAATTATCACCGATACAAAGACGGCTATGTAGCCAGCTAAGTAGCTAGCTAAGATCGAACAAATACAAATCAAAGATAGCAAAGACAACTGTGTAGTCAGCCAACACTACACTGATCAAGTCGTTACGTTGTAATGCGCTCGTTTCTACAATGCTGCTATTCGGTGGCAAGCTGGCTAGCTAGCCGTGTTGGCTACGTTGCATTACGTTAGGGCGAAGATAGCTGGCTGGCGAACCTCAATAACTACACAATTATGTTTGATGCAAAGACGGCTATGTAGCTAGCTAAGATCAAACAAATCAAACCGTTGTACTGTAATGAAAATGAAAATCAGACCGTTGTACTATAATGAAATGTAATGAAAAGTTATACGGTAGACGGTGGACGTTTGCTAGCTGCTGGGCTACGATAGGCGACGAAATACGATAAATACGCAATTATCTTTTATACACAGACGGCTAAGTAGCTAGCTAAGAAGAAATTGCTAAGGTTAGACAAATTAAACCGTTGTACTATAATGAAATGTAATAAAATGTAATGAAAATTTATACTACCTGCAGAGCGAATGCAAATGCGACCGCTCGCTCCAAACCGGATGTCACAGCGCGTATCCAACCCGGAAGCCAGCCGCACCAATGTGTTGGAGGAAACACCGTACACCTAGCGACCTGGTCAGCGTGCACTGCGCCCGGCCCGCCACAGGAGTCGCTAGTGCGCGATGAGACAAGGATATCCCTACCGGCCAAACCCTCCCTAACCCGGACGACGCTAGGCCAATTATGCTTCGCCCCATGGACCTCCCGGTCGCGGCCGGCTGCGACAGAGCCTGGGCTCGAACTCAGAGTCTCTGGTGGCACAGCTAGCACTGCGATGCAGTGCCTTAGACCACTGCGACACCCGGGAGTTTTGTTTTATCCTTTGTTTTTCATTCCCATAGGAAATTAACATTACTTTCACCAAAAGTAGCCCATTTTAAACAACAACTTTGTGGAATTTTAGTTTATTTTTATGATGTAACAGAATTGCTTCTTTAGTCACTGACAATTTGAATATAGTTCTGATTTGATCCTCTCTGAAACTGAATTCCAGGTATTGTGAGCATTGATAATATACCAGATATACTACTGTAAGTTCTGATTTGATCCTCTGTCTCTCCATTTCCCTCTCCAGCCGAGTTCCAGGCGTTTGCCCTGAACCACCCAGAGTATGCCAAGCTGTTTACCACCTATCTGGAGCTCCAGCGGTACCAGGCCCTCCAGGGGGTGGAGTCAGAACTCTCCTCCACCAATCACGTCTCCTCTGAGGACAACCAGGAAGAGAGCATCTCTGACAAGAAGGACGACTAAGTCTGAGGCAGAGACTGTCGTTGTGTTCGAGAGCATTACCATACATTTTGCTCAGTAGCTGATCACTGGCTGATCTACTGTTAATAATACAGTTATTTAAGATCCAAGGTGATTTGTTGATCAGTAAGTCTACAGTTGCTGACTGCAATGTTGTCGATCTAGATCATGTACAGAGACGGAACTCTTTTTGAGCTCTCACTTGAATACACAGACAGACAAACTACTGATGAACCACAACAGGGTCTTTTCTATTGCACTGATTTTAGAGAACTGGAACCTCATTTTGACAGCATAGCAAAGTATTGTGTTGACCACATAAGAAATAGGATGATGTATGTTTAAATTAATGTTGTTTTTCTGCGAAAATAAATAATATATTTTTTGCTTAAATTCTTTCCATGATTTTTTAGTGCCTTAAAAAGATTTGTAAGCAAGGTTTGTAAGAGCTATTGTTTGTGTTTCTGTACAGATGGGGTGGAATCATAGACCTCCAAGTATATTTTTTCAGATCCTTGTTGATGGCAGTAATGTGGTCATAGGAAGGATGAACAATATACAGATATCCACTTAATCCTAATGATTTTAGGAAGTTGCTCATAGCAATGTTGAACTTTTTGCCAATGTTTTTTGTAGATTCCCCTGCTGATTCTGATTTAAAGCATCCCATTGTTTCGTCATAGTTTTGCCTCTTCAGATGAAAACTACCTTGTGCCAGCCCATAATGTATGTAAATGACCTGGATAGCCTTCTGAGATGACTGTATCCTGTACTCTTTAATGTGTCTACCTGTTCACCTCTGTTTTCTACAGGTTCCTTGAAGATAACTGGAAAGGCTGCCAAACGTTGCTTTTGTATGAGTTGAAAGTCTTTAATGTATGACTGGATTGCAGAAAACATCATTAAAACCCGCTTTTTCTAATGATATCAACCCAATCTGGCAACCCAGCAAAGGAGCAATAATACAAGCTATAAGGATACATGCTGTGCTTGACAGTTTTTCCACTGCTCAGGGACACACTGTAAGTAGTGCTGCTGTATAATTAGCTAAAGTTTCTATTTGCATTTCCATTGAAGAGTGATGTTGCTGAGGCAGCAGTGGAACCTTATGGCTTTAGCCAAACTAAAGCCCGAGCATCTACTGGAAAATAAGGCAATTTGTGAGCAAAAAGGCAAGCGTGCCTAGTAATACATACCCCCTGGAATACACTGTTGTATGGTTTCAAGTTAACTAGTGTGCATTGTTATTTATTTAGCAGAGCGCGTTGTTGCAATTATGTTAATTTTTGTGAACACAGCAAACTTTCTTTTTTTGCAATAAAATCCAGTACAATTTTAACTCTTCGATGACTTGTATTTTATAGCTTTTAAACTTCTGTAATTAGTATTTTTGCTTTCAACTTTCTTGTTCTAATTATGTGTGTTCTCCCTGTTAGTGTACTGACTTGTGTGTATGTAAATGTATGGTTGTTTGACTCAGTTGATTAGAGCTTGGCATGAGAAACTCCAAGGTTGGGATCACATACACATACTATACATGTGTGCACTCACTTTACTGTAAATCCCGTTGTATAAAAAGTGTCTGCTGGATGGCATATATACTAAACAAAAATATAAACACAACATGCAACCATTTTAAAGATTTTACTGAGTTACAGTTCATATACGGAAATCAGTCAATTGAAATAAATTCATTAGGCCCTAATCTGTGGATTCCACATGACTGAGCAGGGGTGCAGCCATGGGTGGGCCTGTGAGGGCTAGGCCCACCCACTGGAGAGCCAGTGTTTTTTTCCCACAAAAGGGCTCTATTACAAACAGAAATACTCCAAAGCATCCCCTGTCCCCCTCAGACAATCCCACAGACGAAGAAGCCAGGATTAGAGGTCCTGGGCTGGCGTGGTTACACGTGGTCTGCAGTGAGGCCAGTTGGACATACTACCAAATTATCTAAAACGACATTGGAGGCAGCCTTTGGTAGAGAAATTAACATTCAATTCTCTGACAACAGCTCTGATGGACATTTCTGCAGTCAGCATGCCAATTGAACTCTCCCTCAAAACTTGAGACATCTGTGGCATTGTGTTATGTGACAAAACTACACATTTTAAAGTGGCCTTTTATTGTCCCCAGCACAAGGTGCACCTGTGTAATCATCATGCTCTTTAATCAGTTTATTGATATGCCACATCTGTCAGGTGGATGGATTATCTTGGCAAAGGAAAAAATGCTCAATAACAGGCATGTAAACAAATTTGTGCACAAAATTTGAGAAAAATACACTTTTTGTGCATATGGAACATTCCTGGGATTTTTTTATTTCAACTCATTAAACATGGGACCAACACTTTACATGTTGCATTTATATTTTTGTTCAGTGGGTTATCTGCATGTTCTGTTCTGTAACCCACCACCAGGTGACAGCAGTCATCCGCTTGACCAGCATCATCCCTCTCTCCAAGGGAAGAAGATAGGAGTTGAACAAGCCAATTGGAAGCTGGGGATGATTACATTTCTTATTGTATGATGGCCACGGGAGGATTGTGGCTATAATTTAGATTCATGTCAGCAGAGGTGGTGCAGTGCACATCTACAAAATGCTTGCTTTTAGCTTTTGTTACTTGATTCTTACTTACAACATTCATTGTAAACTGGGAGACAAATACAACCTTTTACCTCATGGTGGAGATAGTGATGTATGTATCACACAATGGCTGCGTTTACACAGGCAGCCCAGCTAATATTTTTTCACTAATTGTTATTTTGAGCAATCAGATCAGCTCTGTACATGTATTTATTTAACTTTTATTTAACTAGGCAAGTCAGTTAAGAACAAATTATTATTTTACAATGACGGCCTAACCTGGCCAAACCCTCCCCTAATCCGGACGACGCTGGGACAATTGTGCGCCCGCCTATGGGACTCCCGATAACGGCCGGTTGTGATACAGCCCAGGATAGAACCAGTCTGTAGTGACGCCTCTAGCACTGAGATGCAATGCCTTAGACTGCTGCGCCACTCAGGAGCCCAAAGGGGATCTGATGTGAAAAGATCTGATGTGATTGGTCAAAAGATCAATTGGTAGAAAAAGTTATCTGAATTGGGCTGGCTGTGTAGACCTAGCCAAATTGGCCCAACATCTTTTCACTGGCATCTATTTACCAACATGCATTCTAGTATCCAGATTACCACAATATATATATATACATAATAGAGAGTTTTCTTTTAATTGTAAATTAATGTTTTGGCCTATTGGAAAGCTATGCTGTTGATACCGTTGATACCTTATGAATTGCTCTTCTTTCCCACAGTCAGGGGCATTAGTTAGCTCTGTGTAGTTTGTTTTTTACTCTCTTCTTTCTGTGTAAATCTCTCAGTTGACTATGGACCAAAAAATGCTTTTCTGAAGAATTGTCCCTCAGAAAAGAAGGGGATTTAAATGAATGGGATTTAAACCTAACCGCAGAAGAAAATCTAATAGTTTGTGAAAGAAAAGTATAGCATTGATTACCATTCTCTAATATCTGGCCTAAGGAGGCTAAAGTCTATCCAATTACCTTTGGCTGCCACCATCGTTAGCTTGACGGGCCCTCCAGCCAGTCGGCCCCTTTTGTCTGTCTTACTGAGATGCCAAACACAGGGACAATGGCTGCCATGCAGTGAGACGGTCCTAATTAGAGGCTGCTGGCTGGGTATGGTAATACCTCCAATGTAAAACCTCTACTAGGGTAATACCTCTCCTCTCAAATAAAGCTGTTTTACCAATCTCTTCTGTGGGCTGTGGAATTTTTGTTTCATTTTATTTATTTATTTCACCTTTATTTAACCAGTTATGCCAGTTGAGAAGAAGTTCTCATTTACAACTGTGACCTGACCAAGATAAAGCAAAGCAGTGCGACAAAAACAACAACACAGAGTTACACATAAACAAACGTACAGTCAATAACACAATAGAAAAATCTATGTACAGCATGTGCAAATGTAGAAGAGTAGGGAGGTAAGGTAATAAATAGGTGTGCAAGTAGAGATACAGGGTGCAAAAGAGCAAGAAGATAAATAACAATATGGGAATGAGGTAGTTGGGTGTGCTATTTACAGATTGGCTGTGTACAGGTACAGTGATCGGTAAGATGCTCTGACAGCTGACGCTTAAAGTTAGAGAGGGAGATTTAAGTGTCCAGCTTCAGTGATTTTTGCAATTCGTTCAGTCATTGGCAGCAGAAAACTGGAAGGAAAGGCGGCCAAAGGAAGTGTTGGCTTTGGGGATGACCAGTGAAATATACCAGCTGGAGCGCGTGCTACGGATGGGTGTTGCTATGGTGACCAGTGAGCTGAGATAAGGCGGAGCTTTACCTAGCAAAGATTTATAGATGACCTGGAGCCAGTGGGTTTGGCGACGAATATGTAGCGAGGGCCAGCCAACGAGAGCATACAGGTCGCAGTGGTGGGTAGTATATAGGGCTTTGGTGGCAAAACGGATGGCACTGTGATAGACTACATCCAGTTTGCTGAGTAGAGTGTTGGAGGCTATTTTCTAAATGGCATCGCCGAAGTCAAGGATCGGTAGGATAGTCAGTTTTACGAGGATATGTTTGGCAGCATGAGTGAAGGAGGCTTTGTTGCGAAATAGGAAGCCGATTCTAGATGTAATTTTGGATTGGAGATGCTTAATGTGAGTCTGTAAGGAGAGGGGTATGTGGAGAGTGACTGAGTGTCTCTTTTTTTCTTCTTAATTAAACAAACTGAGTGTTTCTCCATCTGCAGCCTGTCTCAGTTTCAGGTTGCGTCCCAAATGACACCCTAATACCTATGTAGTGCACTACTCTTGACCAGAGCCCAATGAGCCCTGATCAAAGCTAGTGCACTTTATAGAATATGGTACCATTTGTGTCAGGCAGCCACATTCTGCTGCCAGTACAGTGAAGGCCAAGGGAGGCTCCCAGCCTAGAAAAGGCTGCTGTAAAACGTGTCATGTATATTCTCTGTTTGGACCATAGGTTGTGGGTTTGAACCAGCCAGAGACAGACAGAGTAGGTTTTCTTCCATTCAAAGTTTGTCTCTATCTGGAATAGTTATTGCCAACCGGGATGACGACAGTCAGAGACAAAAAAAATCAATTTTATCCTAGTTAAGTATTACAGTATAGTCTCCTGTTGCTGTTATAGCTTTTATGTAGTCTCTTCCAGCAGCTGTGTGCCTGGCACACAAGGCTGGCCTTTTTGTCTCTCTAGGCTATTAAAACATGGTGCCTCCTTTTCACATCTAAATCCCAGAGTTTGAGTACGGTAAACTAAGGTGGTCAGGGACGGACAGGTTAATACCCGATCCATCAAAGGACCAACACATACCCTAACTGACTGACTCTGCACCTGTTGGATGGACAGGGCAAGCTCCAACTGGGCTCTGGCCAAGCTTCCTATTGACCCATTCAAAGACTCTTGTCTTCCCTGCAATTCTCCAGGTCGTTGCTGTATAAGAGAATGTTCTCAGCTCAAATTACCAGTTAAAATAAGAGTTAAATAAGACAGAACAGGTGAGAAAATGCAAAATTGCTTGAATTGGCTAACAGGTATTTAGGGTTAGAATCATATATTGTATGAGGGGTGTGCAGGTAGTTTATACAGGGTGTTTAGGTAGTTAATGCAGGGTGTTTAGGTAGTTTATACAGGGTGTTTAGGTAGTTTATACAGGGTGTTTAGGTAGTTTATACAGGGTGTGCAGGTAGTTAATGCAGGGTGTTTAGGTAGTTAATGCAGGGTGTGGAGGTAGTTAATGCAGGGTGTTTAGGTAGTTAATGCAGGGTGTTTAGGTAGTTAATGCAGGGTGTTTAGGTAGTTTATACAGGGTGTGCAGGTAGTTAATGCAGGGTGTTTAGGTAGTTTATACAGGGTGTGCAGGTAGTTTATGCAGGGTGTTTAGGTAGTTAATGCAGGGTGTGCATTTAGTTTATACAGGGTGTTTAGGTAGTTTATACAGGGTGTGCAGGTAGTTAATGCAGGGTGTTTAGGTAGTTTATGCAGGATGTGCAGGTAGTTAATGCAGGGTGTGCAGGTAGTTAATGCAGGGTGTTTAGGTAGTTAATGCAGGGTGTGCAGGTAGTTTATACAGGGTGTGCAGGTAGTTAATGCAAGGTGTGCAGGTAGTTAATGCAGGGTGTGCAGGTAGTTAATGCAGGGTGTGCAGGTAGTTAATGCAGGGTGTGCAGGTAGTTTATACAGGATGTGCAGGTAGTTAATGCAAGGTGTGCAGGTAGTTTATACAGGATGTGCAGGTAGTTAATGCAAGGTGTGCAGGTAGTTTATACAGGATGTGCAGGTAGTTAATGCAAGGTGTGCAGGTAGTTAATGCAGGATGTGCAGGTAGTTAATGCATGGTGTGCAGGTAGTTAATGCAAGGTGTGCAGGTAGTTTATACAGGATGTGCTGGTAGTTAATGCATGGTGTGCAGGTAGTTAATGCAGGGTGTGCAGGTAGTTTATACAGGGTTTGCAGGTAGTTAATGCAGGGTGTTTGGTTAGTTTATGCAGGGTGTTTAGGTAGTTTGTGCAGGGTGTGCAGGTAGATTATGCAGGGTATGCAGGTAGTTTATGCAGGGTATGCAAGTAGTTTTTGCAGGGTGTGCAGGTAGTTTATGCAGGGTGTGCAGGTCGTTTTTGCAGGGTGTGTAGGTAGTTTATGCAGGGTATGCAGGTAGTTAATGCAGGGTATGCAGACAGTTTATGCAGGGTATGCAGGTAGTTTATGCAGGGTGTGCAGGTAGTTTTTGCAGGGTGTGCAGGTAGTTTACGCAGGGTATGCAGGTAGTTAATGCAGGGTATGCAGGTAGTTATGCAGGGTGTGCAGGGTGTAAGCCTATAATACTGTAAGTGTGTGGGGGGGGCTGACAGCTGGAATGTAGTGAATATAGTAGTTACTGTAAGGACCAAGGGTCTACTGTTTTTCAAATTGTATTCTCTGTGCCACTCCATCTTCTGTATGGCCACTGTAGAACAGCAGAATAGAGCTCAGAGCTACCCTAACCAGATGCCCTGACATGGATAGAAATCTACCAGATAAGGAACACGGATATCTTACTCAAGTCTTGGCTCAAACACCTATTGCACTTTTTCCTCAGATCACGAAAACACTCTGCCAAAGGATAACACACTTAGGGACTTTACAGAGTATGTAACTAATTATAACATGAAGAGACCTCCCTGTAAAATAAAGGATAAAACAATGCTTATAGATGGATTGTTTCCTTCTTTGACAGAAGCATCCTACTGTACTCCCATCCCTGGGTTTTTGTAACTCTTTCAGAGAACAAACACATATTTTACAGTATCTAAAAGCTACTTTATGTGTTCTTATTGTTTCTCCCTTGATTCATATAGTAGTAGTACTATAATAGTACTGCATGTGTTTCACAAATACTTGATATGAAAACATGCATATGAACTCCTCTCCTCTATGTTTTGTCTATTTTTGTCTATGTACTTTTATTTCGCAATATTGTATTGCCTGCCTGCAGGTGTAAGTGTTATGGACAGACTGATGGCTGTCAATACACACACACACACACACACACACACACACACACACACACACACACACACACACACACACACACACACACACACACACACACACACACACACACACACACACACACACACACAGCCTGGTCTGACGATGCATAAGCGGCCTCACACACACACACACACATCGCCGGTCCTCGCCTCGGCCTCCCAGGAAATCCGCTGCAGATGGACAGGATAACATCAAGTCCACTTCCCCAAGCCTGTGGTATGGCTATAACAGATCCCAGAGAGAGCAGAGGACAAGAACTAGAAAGGATTATGGAAGAGGGAGAGATAAGATCTACAGTATACTCCATAAGTATGAGTCAGGGAAACAAACACTACAGAGCGCTCTCTCTCTCTCTCTCTCTCTCTCTCTCTCTCTCTCTCTCTCTCTCTCTCTGTCCCTCTCTCTCTCTCTCTCTGTCCCTCTCTCTCTCTCTCTCTGTCCCTCTCTCTCTCTCTCTCTGTCCCTCTCTCGCGCTCTCTCTCTCTGTCCCTCTCTCGCGCTCTCTCTCTCTCTCTGTCTCTCTCTCTGTCTCTCTCTCTGTCTCTCTCTCTGTCTCTCTCTCTGTCTCTCTCTCTCTCTCTCTCTCTCTCTCTCTCTCTCTCTCTCTCTCTCTCTCTCTCTCTCTGTCCCTCTCTCTGTCTCTCTGTCTCTCTCTCTCTCTCTCTCTCTGTCCCTCTCTGTCCCTCTCTGTCTGTCTCTCTCTCTCTCTCTCTCTCTGTCCCTCTCTCTCTCTCTCTCTCTCTCTCTGTCCCTCTCTGTCCCTCTCTGTCTGTCTCTCTCTCTCTCTCTCTCTCTCTCTCTGTCCCTCTCTCTCTCTCTCTCTCTCTCTCTCTCTCTCTCTCTCTCTCTCTCTCTGTGTGTGTGTGTATGCGTGCGGTAGCCACATATCCCCTCTACCCATGTCTCCGCCTTTCCCCCCTTCCCTGTCTCTCTCCACCTCCCTCCGCTTGTTTGTGTTGTGTGTAGGCAGCGATATCACGGATGTTGTTGCAGTGTTGCACATGGTGGGAACTAGCACCGGTGTTGTGACCACCACCACTCTGACTGGGTTCAAAGTGTTCAAATAGGATGTGTCCCAAATGGCACTGGTCAGAAGTAGTGCACTATATATGGAATAGGTTGTAATTTGGGACACAACCAATGTGTTACGTAACTATCACCTTCTGTGGTGATAGTGTGTTCTTCTGGTTCCTGAATGTACATTGCGTCTTCTTGGGCAGAAGCTTTTCTAGTCATACCGTACCCTGAGGTCAACATTTTTAGCAAATTGCTGAAGCGCCACTTCTCCTTGCTCATGAGTTCATTGGATTTCAAAGGGCTTCCTCATAATGCAAGTGCAATGATATTATGTATGGCCATAGGGGAGATGAAGCTGTAACTGTATAACTACAAGATGTGCAGAGTAGGGTTTAAGGGGGACAGCTACAAAAATGGCATATTGTACTTATCATATTCCTAGAACTGACTGACCAGGCATTGGTCATGGATTTACTTGTCATTGTTTTGGAGGTTGTCCATAAATTCTTTGTTCTGAGGTCTTCAAATGTTCCACAGACGTCTCAAATAGCCTACAGACATAGATGATATACTGTTGTAGACGCTGATGAAAGAAACTCCTAGAACTGTTTAGGAAACAGCTTCTCATTGTTATTATGTTCATGATGTCAAGATTGAGTAAAGATAGTCTTGTATATTGGTTCTTGACGACAATAGGCTGCAACACATTAATCTACCATGTGAATGTAGGACACAAGAGGCTCTGAGGGCCTACTGTATCTTAATTTCTAATACAAAAAAAGCTAGGGTTTGTTATCATAGGAGGGATAAATAGCCAGATAACTAGAGTTCATTGTGGGTTCAATTTCAGTGACGCACTGTAACTCACTCATCATAATAAACAACAATAATTGGGATACAGTAGCTTTTTAGACTGAACAGCCTGCTTTTCTTACCTGAGCATTGGAGTACGTGCATTATGATGTCGTGTCACGTAAGACTTCATTGTTTTCTGACTTGATATATAGAGATGTTTCAATGGAAATTAAACAGCAAAGACATATGCCTACAAACTTACACAACCACCCTGACTCACCCTGACTCAAGATTCTATTTTTTGATAATCACAGTTGGTGTATGTCAATGAGAAATCAAGAGAAAATCAAGCGAGAGTTGGGAGACATTTCCTGTTGATACTTATCTTTACTTGACAGCAGAACAGGTTGGAAGATAGCAACCCATTGTCTTCTTATCTTGTTGCACAGTCATCATGCCTTTATGCAGCATTTCAGAAGCTAAACCTCTCCTCACCTGTGCCCATGTGGTCACTTCACCTCTATTCTTTCTCCACAGAGGGCTCTATGGCTGGCAAGAGAATCTACCTCAACTCAATGTCTCACGACAGTGACACTTCCAGTACAGTAGTACTGTACCAGCACAGGAAACGCATGGCCAAATCTGCAAGAGTTGAATCCCTGCTCACACACATGTAACCCCATATGGCAAGGTCAAGCAGATACCCGCTCGACCCGCGAAAGACGTCAATGCACCCTGGCAACAGACAAAACAAGACACGGTACTGCAAAACAAAAAACAGCTGTGGAGGAAACATTCGTGATGTGGACGTTAATAAACTCTTAGAAGAGCTGAGGAGTGACTGAGTGAGGACTGCCCACGGCCCGCTGGCTGGCTACACAGTGCAGAGCAGCAGCAATTGTGTATCCAAGTTGTGATCTCACTCTGTTTATGCATATCATCTCATAGGCATTCTCATCTCAAGAGATTATATCTATTTTTTAAGAATCCTATTTGCATTCTTGCAGCTCCATCAAATGCAGTTTTTCCTACTAGATATATATATTTTTAGGGCTCTATTCCATCCATAGCTCTGAAGATCCACTTTATAGCGTGATTGACAATTAATGGCAATGTTGCCGAGGTCTCGCGGACTGCATTCACAGTAAATGCAGCATATGTTGGCTCAATCGCATTTTAACGCTGTCACGTTCCTGACCTATTTATGTTAGTTTTGTGTGTTAGTTGGTCAGGACGTGAGGTTGGGTGGGCATTCTATGTTATCTGTTTCTATGTTGGTTTCGGTTTGCCTGGTATGGCTCTTGATTAGAGGCAGGTGGTTTGCGTTTGCCTCTAATTAAGAGTCATATTTAGGTAGGGCATTATCACTGTGTGTTTGTGGGTGATTCTGTCATAGCTGTCGCATTCCTCATCCTCAGATGAGGTGAGAAGAGAAGGATCTTCTGACCAAAATGCGGAGTCTGGGAAATATGCCATCTTTATTTTATAACGAACACCGATGACAACGAAAACAAACACTTTCAAAACTTATAAAATAACAAACGACGTAGAACGGAACCTGAACATAAACTCACATAACAAACGTAAACTCACGGACAGGAACGTTACATCGAAACACACGAACAGCCAAACAGTCCCGTAAGTGAAACACATCGACAACGACGAAGACATCACAGGAGACAACCACCCACAAACAAACAGTGTGAATGCCCTACCTAAATATGACTCTTAATTAGAGGCAAACGCAAACCACCTGCCTCTAATCAAGAGCCATACCAGGCAAACCGAAACCAACATAGAAACAGATAACATAGAATGCCCACCCAACCTCACGTCCTGACCAACTAACACACAAAACTAACATAAATAGGTCAGGAACGTGACAAACGCGGATTGGATTAAATCCAGCCCTTAGTTATGAAATTAAGGGGATACTGTTTGGAATGATCTTTTACCCAGATAATGTTCACCATATACTTTTCTCAGCATAAAGAAACAGCACTATTCAATGTTGTTGTGCTTCATGTCATGTTATACGTTATATGTAATATGTCTGACAGGAGTTTCTGTCTGTCATGTTTGTGAAAGTCCAGAGCCTAATAGTAATATTCCAGTAAATTGATAGGGTTGTGACCCGAGCCTTATGTTGGTGGATCATATCATCTCTAAATGAACATCATTTATGCTTCAACTCCGTCTATAATATGCCAAGTCACACCTCTCTGGAGGTTAAGTCTAATAAATCTATTAATAAATCTAATAAATCTAATAAATCTATTATATGTTAAATCCTATCAGAGTTTTTTTTGCCGTGAGACTCTCCAAGTTCAAGCTCAGGTCCACAAGATTTAGGAGCCGTTGCCAATTCATTTTCTACTGGATCTGTCTTCTGTGAAAATCCTACAATGTTATTCCAAACAGTGACATCGTGTGTTATAGTAGTCTGATGGTGAAAGAAGACCTTGTCCTGGCAGGGGGACATTAACTGTGAGCAGTTAAGCAGAACAGTTGTAATATTATTAGAAGCCATTGTCGTTGCAAACACAAATGTTAGGGAGAGGGCCAAGAGTTCATTCGTAAGTATCTTATAGAATCACAACAATAAATTGCACAGGGGTGTCTATATTTATCTAACTTTGGTGTTGTAGACAGACATGTCTGGCTATGTCAGAGAGCATTGCTTAACTTCTACAACTAAAAAGATTGCAGTAATGAAATAATAACAATATGGATGCTGAATGTCTATTCCATTACTAACTATATGTCTCAAAATGACAGTCCCTGTAGGTTGGCTTAGATAGCTGATAACATGTACACTATATTTACTAACTATATGTCTCAAAATGACAGTCCCTGTAGGTTGGCTTAGATAGCTGATAACATGTACACTATATTTACTAACTATATGTCTCAAAATGACAGTCCCTGTAGGTTGGCTTAGATAGCTGATAACATGTACACTATATTTACTAACTATATGTCTCAAAATGACAGTCCCTGTAGGTTGGCTTAGATAGCTGATAACATGTACACTATATTTACTAACTATATGTCTCAAAATGACAGTCCCTGTAGGTTGGCTTAGATAGCTGATAACATGTACACTGTATTTACTAACTATATGTCTCAAAATGACAGTCCCTGTAGGTTGGCTTAGATAGCTGATAACATGTAGACTATATTTACTAACTATATGTCTCAAAATGACAGTCCCTGTAGGTTGGCTTAGATAGCTGATAACATGTACACTATATTTACTAACTATATGTCTCAAAATGACAGTCCCTGTAGGTTGGCTTAGATAGCTGATAATATGTAGACTATATTTACTAACTATATGTCTCAAAATGACAGTCCCTGTAGGTTGGCTTAGATAGCTGATAACATGTAGACTATATTTACTAACTATATGTCTCAAAATGACAGTCCCTGTAGGTTGGCTTAGATAGCTGATAACATGTACACTATATTTACTAACTATATGTCTCAAAATGACAGTCCCTGTAGGTTGGCTTAGATAGCTGATAACATGTAGACTATATTTACTAACTATATGTCTCAAAATGACAGTCCCTGTAGGTTGGCTTAGATAGCTGATAACATGTACACTATATTTACTAACTATATGTCTCAAAATGACAGTCCCTGTAGGTTGGCTTAGATAGCTGATAATATGTAGACTATATTTACTAACTATATGTCTCAAAATGACAGTCCCTGTAGTTTGGCTTAGATAGCTGATAACATGTAGACTATATTTACTAACTATATGTCTCAAAATGACAGTCCCTGTAGGTTGGCTTAGATAGCTGATAACATGTACACTATATTTACTAACTATATGTCTCAAAATGACAGTCCCTGTAGGTTGGCTTAGATAGCTGATAACATGTAGACTATATTTACTAACTATATGTCTCAAAATGACAGTCCCTGTAGGTTGGCTTAGATAGCTGATAACATGTACACTATATTTACTAACTATATGTCTCAAAATGACAGTCCCTGTAGGTTGGCTTAGATAGCTGATAACATGTACACTATATTTACTAACTATATGTCTCAAAATGACAGTCCCTGTAGGTTGGCTTAGATAGCTGATAACATGTACACTATATTTACTAACTATATGTCTCAAAATGACAGTCCCTGTAGGTTGGCTTAGATAGCTGATAACATGTAGACTATATTTACTAACTATATGTCTCAAAATGACAGTCCCTGTAGGTTGGCTTAGATAGCTGATAACATGTAGACTATATTTACTAACTATATGTCTCAAAATGACAGTCCCTGTAGGTTGGCTTAGATAGCTGATAACATGTACACTATATTTACTAACTATATGTCTCAAAATGACAGTCCCTGTAGGTTGGCTTAGATAGCTGATAACATGTAGACTATATTTACTAACTATATGTCTCAAAATGACAGTCCCTGTAGGTTGGCTTAGATAGCTGATAACATGTACACTATATTTACTAACTATATGTCTCAAAATGACAGTCCCTGTAGGTTGGCTTAGATAGCTGATAATATGTAGACTATATTTACTAACTATATGTCTCAAAATGACAGTCCCTGTAGGTTGGCTTAGATAGCTGATAACATGTAGACTATATTTACTAACTATATGTCTCAAAATGACAGTCCCTGTAGGTTGGCTTAGATAGCTGATAACATGTACACTATATTTACTAACTATATGTCTCAAAATGACAGTCCCTGTAGGTTGGCTTAGATAGCTGATAACATGTAGACTATATTTACTAACTATATGTCTCAAAATGACAGTCCCTGTAGGTTGGCTTAGATAGCTGATAACATGTACACTATATTTACTAACTATACGTCTCAAAATGACAGTCCCTGTAGGTTGGCTTAGATAGCTGATAACATGTAGACTATATTTACTAACTATATGTCTCAAAATGACAGTCCCTGTAGGTTGGCTTAGATAGCTGATAACATGTAGACTATATTTCGTCTCCAATGTTTATTGAAAACATACATTAAGATGCACAATGAGCACTTGTCTCTCAAATACATTGTTACAGTTGTTGGTTAGCTAGTTAGCAAATTTGAGCCATATTAGCATAGATGTGACATCAGCCAAAACACCTCAAAACAAGACATGTTATCAATAACAAGACCAAACTAGCTGCAACGATCCACTTACAATTCACTACATGGCAGTTTATTGTCATTGTTGCTAGCTGTCTGGCCATCCACAATCACAACAATACACAGCCTTCTGTCCCTTTGAAGTACACACATTGGGAATAAGAAAAATCAACGGAACAGATTTTGTCATGCATGTGTCCCACTATCTAATGGAAAGAGTTACTTCTCTTAGTTGGAAAGACATCTCCCTCAACCATTTGCCAGTTCATTCTATAAAAACATGTTTATAGATTTTTATTTTTTTATTTAACCTTAATTTAACTCGAATGAGTACCAATCTCTGTCCTGTCGATTTTTAAGGCTGGCCTGCTCTTAGCAACCCAACAAAGAAAATTATAGCAGATATAATTTTTTTGGCAGCTTCATTAAAAAGTACCCGCAAAATACCAGTCTCAACATCAACAGTGAAGAGGCGACTCCGGGATGCTGGCCTTCAAGGCAGAATTGCAAGGAAAAAGCCATATCGCAGACTGCCAATAAAAAGACTAAGATGGGCAAAAGAACACAGACACTGGACAGAGAAACTCTGCCTAGAAGGCCAGTATCCCAGAGTCGCCTCTTCACTGTTGACGTTGAGACTGGTGTTTTAATGAAGCTGCCAGTTGAGGATTTGTGAGGCGTCTGTTTCTCAAACTAGACACTCTAATGTACTTGTCCTCTTGCTCAGTTGTGCACCAGGGCCTCCCACTTCTCTTTCTATTCTGGTTAGGGCCAGTTTGCACTGTTCTGTGAAGGGAGTAGTACACAGCGTTGTATGAGATCTTCAGTTTCTTGGCAATTTCTCGCATGGAATAGCCTTCATTTCTCAGATCAAGAATAGACTGACGAGTTTCAGAGGAAAGTTCTTTGTTTCTGGCCATTTTGAGCCTGTTATCAAACCCACAAATGCTGAAGCTCCAGATACTCAACTAGTCTAAAGAAGGACAGTTTTATTGCTTCTTTAATCAGAACAACAGTTTTCAGCTGTGTTAACATAATTGAAAAAGGGTTTTCTAATGATCAATTAGCCTTTTAAAATTATAAACTTGGATTAGCTAACACAACGTGCCATTGGAACACAGGAGTGATGGTTGCTGATAATGGGCCTCTGTACGCCTACGTAGATATTCCATAAAAAATCTGCCAGTTCCAGCTACAATAGTCATTCACAACATTAACAATGTCTACACTGTATTTCTGATCAATTTGATGTTATTTAAATGGACAAAAAAATTGCTTTTCTTTCAAAAACAAGGACATTTCTAAGTGACCTCAAACTTTTGAACGGTCGTGTAGATACGTGGTTGCAAAGGGCATCAGTGTTCCCAGGCAGGATACTATGAGCGCAGCCCAATCCAGAAATCTGGCAGTGGCTTCTGATTAAATTCAATTTTCACAGAACCGCTTGTTGCAATTTCGATGAGGCTCTCTTGTTCAGATATCAGTAATTGGACTGGAGGCAGAGCATGAAAGGGATAACGAATCCAGTTGTTTGTTTCATCCGTTTTGGGAAAGTACCTGCGTAATTGAGGACTCAACTCACTCGGGTGCTTCGCTATATCACATTTGACATTGTCCGTAAGCTTGAGTTCATGTACACATAAAAAATCATACAATGATGGAAAGACCTGTGTGTTGTCCTTGTTAATACAGACAGAGTAGAGCTCCAACTTCTTAATCATAGCCTCAATTTTGTCACGCACATTGAATATAGTTGCGGAGAGTTCCTGTAATCCTAGATTCAGATCATTCAGGCAAGAAAAAAACTCACCCAGATAGGCCAGTCGTGTGAGAAACTCGTCATCATGCAAGTGGTCAGACAAGTGAAAATGATGGTCAGTAAAGAAAACTTTAAGCTCGTCTCTCAATTTAAAAAAAACATGTCAATACTTTGCCCCTTGATAACCAGCGCACTTCTGTATGTTATAAAAGTGTTACATGGTCGCTGCCCATATCATTGCATAGTGCAGAAAATACACAAGAGTTCAGGGACCTTTCTTTAACAAAGTTAACCATTTTCACTGTAGTGTCCAAAACGTCTTTCAAGCTGTCAGACATTCCCTTGGCAGCAAGAACCTCTCGGTGGATGCTGCAATGTACCCAAGTGGCGTCGGGAGCGACTGCTTGCACGCTCGTTACCACTCCACTATGTCTCCCTGTCATGGCTTTTGCGCCATCAGTACAGATACCAACACATCTTGACCACCAAAGTCCATTTGATGTCACAAAGCTGTCCAGTACTTTAAAAATATCCTCTCCTGTTGTCCTGGTTTCAAGTGGTTTGCAGACGAGGATGTCTTTCTTAATTGACCCCCCATAAACGTAAAGGACATATACCAGGAGCTGTGCCAGGCCCGCCACGTCTGTAACGCACAGCTGTAATGCATAAAATTCACTGGCTTGTATGCGAAGCAGTAATATTTCAAAACATCTCCTGCCATGTCAGTGACATGTCGTGAAACAGTGTTGTTTGATGAAGTCATTGTTTGTATAGTTTTTTGGGACTTTTCCCCCAGCATTGTCTCGGCCATATCCGCGGCAGCAGGAAGAATTAAGTCCTCCACAATAGTGTCATGACGTTGCCTGTTTAGGTACATAAAGCCCATTCCCCTCTCCCTACCACTCCCTGCCTCCCCCTTTCCTCCTTCAACCCATGCTGTGGTCACAGAGAGAGGTCGTAAATTCTTCAGAATCTCCTCATGGACACACAGTATAGCAGAGGGTAAAACTTCCATAGAGAACAAAGAGATTTCTTCTACCTCACAGAACGTGAGGTACGAACACATTTCATGTTCCTGAAAAAGTATAAAAGATCGGTGAAGATTCCAGCTATTAACCGGTCCGTTTGTCACAACTCGGGAAACTCATGGGAGACTGTGTGGCTACATTCCCATACCGCTGTTTATATAATAACCTCAGATATGAGGTTTACATCTAATTGTTGTATAAAATGAATGAGTGAGTATGATACTGTTTGTATAATTGTGTAATATGATTTTGGACTGTTTAACCTGTCTAGGATGAGGGTGCCGCTAGCGGCACTCCCCCCCCACCCCCACTGAAAAACCAGTGCCGCGAAATTCAAAAAAAAAATTTTTTTTTAAATATTTAACTTTCACACATTAAAGTCCAATACAGCTAATGAAAGACACAGATCTTGTGAATCCAGCCAACATGTCCGATTTTTAAAATGTTTTACAGGGAAGACACAATATGTAAAGATGTACATCTATTACCTAAAAACACATTAGCATAATCCACCATCTTTTATTTGTCCACCAACACCAGTAGCTATCACCAATTCGGCTAAACTAAGATATTTATAGCCCCTAACCAAGAAAAAAACTCATCAGATGACAGTCTGATAACATATTTATGGTATGGGATAGGTTTTGTTAGAAAAAAGTGCATATTTCAGGTAGATGGCATAGGTTACAATTGCACCCACCGTCACAAATGGACTAGAAAAACTACATTGAGCAACGTGTTTACCTACTTACTAATCATCAAACATTTCGTAAAAATACACAGCATACACGAATCGAAAGACACAGATCCTGTGAATACAGACAATATTTCAGATTTTCTAAGTGTCTTACAGCGAAACACAATAAATCGTTATATTAGCATAGCACATAGCACATAGCAGCCCAGCATTGATTCTAGCCAAAGTGAGCGATAAAAGTCAACATCGCCAAAATATATTAATTTTTTCACTAACCTTCTCAGAATTCTTCAGATGACACTCCTGTAACATCATATTACACAATCCATATAGAGTTTGATCGAAAATGTTTATATTTAGCCACCAAAATCATGGTTAGACAATGTGAAATGTAGCCCAGCTGGTGAGAAAATGTCCGTGCGCCACTTAGACAGTGATCTACTCTTATACATAAATACTCATAAACGTGACTAAAAAATATAGGGTGGACAGGGATTGATAGACAATTTAATTCTTAATACAATCGCGGAATTACATTTTTTAAATTATCCTTACTTTTCAATACAGTTTGCGCCAAGCGAAGCTACGTCAAAAAACATGGCGTCCTAAGCCACTAACATTTTTCGACAGAAACACGATTTATCATAATAAAAATGTCCTACTTTGAGCTGTTCTTCCATCAGTATCTTGGGCAAAGGATCCTTTCTTGGGTCCAATCGTCTTTTGGTGGAAAGCTGTCCTCTTGCCATGTGGAAATGCCAACTGCGTTCGGGATGAACTGGAAGCGTGCCCAGCAATTCACAGCGTTTCAGAAATAAATGTCCCAAAATCGCACTAAACGGATATAAATTGCTATAAAACGCTTTAAATTAACTACCTTATGATGTTTTTAACTCCCATAACGAGTAGAAACATGACCCGAGTAATATTACTCCCTCCACTAATGCTTGGAACAGGTGCGGGTCGGTGTCTTCTAGGCGCATGACGCAGCTCCAAAAGAGTGACTAGCCTCAGGGTTTTTTAATTTGTAGTGCCTGTGAACGCGCAATCGACCCCATTCAAATCGTCATCACGTAAAGGCATCCAGGGGAAGACGTAAGCAGTGTCCGTATACTCATAGCAATAACAGTGCCCTTTTAACTGACTCCAGATCAGGGGCCAAAATTTCTGAAATCTGACTCCATGTCAGGGAAATTGCTGTAGAATGGGCTCTGTTCCACTTAGAGACAAAATTTCAACTCCTATAGAAACTATAGACTGTTTTCTATCCAATAATAATAATAATATGCATATTGTACGATCAAAGATTTTGTGGGAAGCCGTTTCAAAAATTACACGATTAGCATAAATAGTCACAACAGCGCCCCCATCCTCAACAGGTTATAAAGAAAAATACAAATCCCTTTTGATTTGAACTAAATCCGAGGACCCGCCACTGAGCTCAGTTGGGTCAGACATCCTGGGACAGCCCCTTTCGGCAATTCCTAATAAAAACCCAAAATTGAGAAATTATCACTAGACCATGTTTTTTCTCCATTAGGAGGAGAACGAAGGTTGTGTACCATTGCTGAATCGTTTAACCATACCACGTGGTTATTTCTTACGTCGGCGTACCCCTGATGGCATTGTGCGTAACCCAGTTTGGGAATACCTGACCTACAGTATACTGTCATTCACACTGTGCCACAGAAAGAGAAAGGGACCTAGAGTCCTAGACCATGTCAATGTGGTAAAGTCAGATGACAGATGAATCCAGGCCTGATCATTAAAGAGGCTGGACAACCTTGGAGAGCATCTGGTGTCCTCTGAGAGTAGGAGAAGATACATCTGCACTTTCTCTCTCTCTCTCTCTCTCTCTCTCTCTCTCTCTCTCTCTCTCTCCTTCCTCTTTCTCCCTCTCTCTTTCTATCTCCCTCTCCTCTCTCTCTCTCTCTCTCTCTCTCTCTCTCTCTCTCTCTCTCTCTCTCTCCTTCCTCTTTCTCCCTCTCTCTTTCTATCTCCCTCTCCCTCTCTCTCTCTCTCTCTCTCTCTCTCTCTCTCTCTCTCTCTCTCTCTCTCTCTCTCTCTCTCTCTCTCTCTCTCTCTCTCTCTCACTCTCTCTTAATTTCTATATTTCTCTCTCTTGCCATCTCTCTCTCTATTTTGCTCTCTCTCTCACTCTCCTTTGCTCTCGCTCTCTCTCTGTCTCTGTCTCTCTCTGCTAATTACACTGTTCTTATTGTCAGCCTCTGTATAGAGATAAGGGGAGGACTCTATTATATCAGAGACAACGGACACGTGGCTTTGACTAAGTGCTCAATCAATTCACAGAAGAAGCAGAACTGCATGGGAAATTGTGCATCTTGCTCATGTATTTTCATATAACCAAACTTCAATTTGCAGGAAATTTAGTTTTCATCAAGTCTATTATTAAATCCTTGCAAGATATTGAATAAAGAGATGTCTGGTTTAAATGTCTGTGGTTACTATGAGCTTTTTATGTTTAACCTCAGGTCATGGAAATAACTGATTAATGGAAACAAAATTTCCAGCAAATTAAAGTTTAGATATTTGAAAACAAAGTTTAGTCTTGTGTTCAGCTTAAGCAGAAGATGTCCAGTTGCTAGGTTACCGCTATAATGGAGTCTCCCAGTGGGTTTAATTAGACACTTGTGTGGCCCACTATACTAGCTTTGGGGACATGACAAAACAATCCATGACAATCCCTCTCAATATTGCCAACACAGCCACTGTGGACACCCTAGCCATCCTTTGGACACCTCATCTTCAAAGCCTTCTTCTATATTATATATATATATTCCTTCTCCTATCTTCTATACCTTCTCCGCTATGCAATCTGGTTTCAGAGCTGGTCATGGGTGCACCTCAGTCACGCTCAAGGTCATAAACGATATCTTAACCGCTATCGATAGGAAACAATACTGTGCAGCCGTATTCATTGACCTGGCCAAGGCTTTTGACTCTGTCAATCACCACATCCTCATCGGCAGACTCGACAGCCTTGGTTTCTCTAATGATTGCCTCGCCTGGTTCACCAACTACTTCTCTGATCGAGTTCAGTGTGTCAAATCGGAGGGTCTGTTGTCCGGGCCTCTGGCAGTCTCTATGGGGGTGCCACAGGGTTCAATTCTTGGACCGACTCTCTTCTCTGTATACATCAATGATGTCGCTCTTGCTGCTGGTGAGTCTCTGATCCACATCTACGCAGACGACACTATTCTGTATACTTCTGGCACTTCTTTTGACACTGTGTTAACAACCCTCCAGGCGAGCTTCAATGCCATACAACTCTCCTTCCGTGGCCTCCAATTGCTCTTAAATACAAGTAAAACTAAATGCATGCTCTTCAACCGATCGCTGCCTGCACCTGCCCGCCTGTCCAACATCACTACTCTGGACGGCTCTGACTTAGAATATGTGGACAACTACTAATACCTAGGTGTCTGGTTAGACTGTAAACTCTCCTTCCAGACTCACATCAAACATCTCCAATCCAAAGTTAAATCTAGAATTGGCTTCCTATTCCGCAACAAAGCATCCTTCACTCATGCTGCCAAACATACCCTTGTAAAACTGACCATCCTACTAATCCTTGACTTCGGTCATGTCATTTACAAAATAGCCTCCAAAACCCTACTCAATAAATTGGATGCAGTCTATCACAGTGCCATCCGTTTTGTCACCAAAGCCCCATATACTACCCTTTACTGCGACCTGTACACTCTCGTTGGCTGGCCCTCGCTTCATACTCGTCGCCAAACCCACTGGTTCCAGGTCATCTACAAGTCCCCCATTATCTCAGCTCGCTGGTCACCATAGCAGCACCTACCTGTAGCACGCGCTCCAGCAGGTATATCTCTCTGGTCACCCCCAAAACCAATTCTTCCTTTGGCCGCCTCTCCTTCCAGTTCTCTGCTGCCAATGACTGGAACGAACTACAAAAATCTCTGAAACTGGAAACACTTATCTCCTTCACTAGCTTTAAGCATCAGCTGTCAGAGCAGCTCATAGATTACTGCACCTGTACATAGCCCATCTATAATTTAGCCCAAACAACTACCTCTTTACCTACTGTATTTATTTATTTATTTTGCTCCTTTGCACCCCATTATTTCTATCTCTACTTTGCACATTCTTCCACTGCAAACCAACCATTCCAGTGTTTTTACTTGCTATATTGTATTTACTTCGCCACCATGGCCTTTTTTATATTTTTATTTATTTATATATATATTTTGTTTGCCTTCACCTCCCTTATCTCACCTCAATTGCTCACATTGTATATAAACTTATTTTTCACTGTATTATTGACTGTATGTTTGTTTTACTCCATGTGTAACTATGTGTTGTTGTATGTGTCGAACTGCTTTGCTTTATCTTGGCCAGGTCGCAGTTGTAAATGAGAACGTGTTCTCAACTTGCCTACCTGGTTAAATAAAGGTGAAATAAAAAATTTAATTAAAAAAAGCCCTCATCTATGTGGTTGCTTGTGGGGCAGGTCAGGGTCCAGTGTAGGTCTGCTGGTGGTGGTGGTTATGATGGTTGTAATGGGGGTGGGGGGAGAGGTTACTGCCGTGGTCCAGGGAGAAAACAGGAAACATGTGCACTGAGGCAGGCACATCCTCCCTGGAGTGTGCCCATGTGACGATAAGTGTTTTGTAGCAGAAAGGAATGCTGGTCTAGCTGTTAACTGCACCCCCGGTGACCACAAGCTGCTCTCATTGGTTCCTCTGAGTCTAATGGTCATATTGGTCATGTGGTCATGTTTAGCCTTGGTGAGACCCACAACGTTGTCATCATGACTTGCCTTTTGCCTCGGCTACAACCGCTGGTGTTGTGACCCTCACTGAATAGAAATGGAATGTGGTCCTACTGGACCCCACCCCCTTAATCCCAGAATGTTGGATGTATGTGTCGTGTCTTTGGCATCATTAAAACTAAAGACTCATTCATCAAATAACTCTCTGTAATTATTATTACGCGATTAAACTGATTAATCATGTAACTGTAATTAACTGTAATGGCACTTATCGTAAGAGTAGGGGTGTTAACCCCGGTGTCCTGGCTAAATTCCCAATCTGGCCCTCAAACCATCATGGTCACCTAATAATCCCCAGTTTACAATTGGCTCATTCATCCCCCTCCTCTCCCCTGTAACTATTCCCCAGGTCGTTGCTGCAAATGAGAACGTGTTCTCAGTCAACTTACCTGGTAAAATAACGGTAAAATAAAATAAAAATAAAAAAAAACAGGAAGTCGGGGCACCAAGGAAAATATTCAGATTACAAAGTTAGAATTTTCCTAATAACTGCTCAAAAAACTGCTAACTGCTCAAAAATATGAAGGAAACACTAAAATAACACATCCTAGATCTGAATGAATGAAATATTCTTATTAAATACTTTTTTCTTTACATAGTTGAAGGTGCTGACAACAAAATCACACAAAAATTATCAATGGAAATCAAATTTATCAACCCATGGAAGTCTGGATTTGGAGTCACACTCAAAATTAAAGTGGAAAACCAACACTACAGGCTGATCTAACTTTGATGTAATGTCCTTAAAACAAGTCAAAATGAGGCTCAGTAGTGTGTGTGGCCTCCACGTGCCTGTATGACCTCCCTACAACGCCTGGGCATGCTCCTGATGAGGTAGCGGATGGTCTCCTGAGGGATCTCCTCCCAGACCTGGACTAAAGCATCCGCCAACTGCTGGAGAGTCTGTGGTGCAACGTGGCGTTGGTGGATGGAGCGAGACATGATGTCCCAGATGTGCTCAATTGGATTCAGGTCTGGGGAAGGGGCGGGCCAGTCCATAGCATCAATGTCTTCCTCTTGCAGGAACTGCTGACACCCTCCAGCCACATGAGGTCTAGCATTGTCTTGCATTAGGAGGAACCCAGGGCCAACCGCACCAGCATATGGTCTCACAAGGGGTCTGAGGATCTCATTTCGGGACCTAATGGCAGTCAGGCTACCTCTGGTGAGCACATGGAGGGCTGTGGAGCCCCCTAAAGAAATGCCACCCCACACCATGACTGACCCACCGCCAAACCGGTCATGCTGGAGGATGTTGCAGGCAGCAGAACGTTCTCCACGGCGTCTCCAGACTCTGTCACGTCTGTCACATGTGCTCAGTGTGAACCTGCTTTCATCTGTGAAGAGCACAGGGCGCCAGTGGCGAATTTGTTCTCTGGCAAATGCCAAACGTCCTGCACGGTGTTAAGCACAACCCCCACCTGTGGATGTCGGGCCCTCATACCACCCTCATGGAGTCTGTTTCTGACCGTTTGAGCAGACACGTGCACATTTGTGGCCTGCTGGAGGTCATTTTGCAGGGCTCTGGCAGTGCTCCTCCTGCTTCTCCTTGCACAAAGGCGGAGGTAGCGGTCCTGCTGCTGGGTTGTTGCCCTCCTACGGCCTCCTCCACGTCTCCTGATGTACTGGCCTGTCTCCTGGTAGCGCCTCCATGCTCTGGACACTACGCTGACAGACACAGCAAACCTTCTTGCCACAGCTCGCATTGATGTGCCATCCTGGATGAGCTGCACTACCTGAGCCACTTGTGTGGGTTGTAGACTCCGTCTCATGCTACCACTAGAGTGAAAGCACTGCCAGCATTCAAAAGTGACCAAAACATCAGCCAGGAAGCATAGGAACTGAGAAGTGGTCTGTGGTCACCACCTGCAGAACCACTCCTTTATTGGGGGTGCCTTGCTAATTGCCTATAATTTCCACCTTTTGTCTATTCCATTTGCACAACAGCATGTGAAATTTATTGTCAATCAGTGTTGCTTCCTAAGTGGACAGTTTGATTTCACAGAAGTGTGATTGACTTGGAGTTACATTGTGTTGTTTAAGTGTTCCCTTTATTTTTTTGAGCAGTGTAACTTTCAGATATTTTAATATCTGATCAATTAGTCTTCGAATCAATGAATTATTATTTACCTCACATTAGTCTCATTCCAAACGTCGTATATTGTTGGTTATCTGCACGAACCCAGTCTTCACTATGAGTCATCCATACATCAATTGTCTTAAAATCATTTATTTACTAACTAAGTACTCACAGAAATGCATAACACAAACAAACAAGGTAGATATGGTTACAAAGAAATGATAGGGGGATGTGCCCTAGTGGGCTAAACCGGCATTGTGGCTTGTTAGACAGAGTGATAATTATATCAATTGAAATGCTAATCCATTGCACATGAACGCTCACTCATTCGGAAATGATTGCAATCAATATATATATTTACGCTCAGTGTGTCGTCGGGATCTCTGTTGAAAAGTTTGTTTCTGTTGGAGAGTCTGTCCGCCCTCTCTCTCTCTCTCTGTCGTGGTTAGAATGGATAGTTCAGAGTGACATTCATTCATGTTGTTATAGAATAGATGTTTCGGCGGTTGTCGGTCTTCACGTTCAATGATACCGAATTCCTAGCTGCAGACTAGTAATTAATATCAAAGACTTGTTCTTATTCTGTCGGTATCGATAGTCTAAGAGTTTAACCACGTGGTATGGTTAAAAGATTCAGCCATCTACTCAAACCTTAGCTTATACTCAGGTTTATGGTATCTACTCAAACCTTGGCCTTCTCGTGGTAAGCTGGTCTGCAACCTTTAGCCATCTCGTAATTGAGGTAAGCTCGGTCTGGTGATAGAAAACTCAGGTGGGGGTTTTATTCGGGACATAGAAAAAGGCTGTCTCAAGACGCCAGGTCCTGTCTGTGCCCCTGGGGGCCTGCCAATGACTTAGTGAAACTTTTTAGGGAATTGGCGTTTCCTTCATTAACCTCTTTCAGCTAGGGGGCACTATTTTTATGTTTGGAAAAATAACGTTCCCAAGGTTAACAGACTATTTCTCAGGCCCGGATGCTAGAATATGCATATAATTGACAGATTAGGATAGAAAACACTCTAAAGTTTCCAAAACTGTCAAAATATTGTCTGTGAGTATAACAGAACTGACTTTGCAGGCGAAAACCTGAGGAAATCCAACCCTGATCCAAACCTCCAACCCTTATTTGGAAAAATCCCTGTTTCATTGCCTGCCCATCCTCCATTTAAAGGGATATCAACCAGATTCCTTTTCCAATGGCTTCCTCGGGCTGTGACCAGGCTTTAGACATAGTTTCAAGCTTTTATTTTGAAAAATGAGCGAGATTTATCAAAACGCGTCAGGTGTCCTTTGATTAGGTCATGCGCCCGAGAGTTGTAGCTCGACATTTTCTTTCTCTATAGTATTGAATAGTTTACCGTCCGCTTGAAATATTATCGATTATGTATGTTAAAAACAACCTGAGGATTGATTATAAAAAACGTTTGACATGTTTCTACAAACATTACGGATACTTTTTGGAATTTTCGTCTGCCCTCGTCTGCCCTTCAGGACCGGCACGAGCCTGTGGTTTTCTGAACACGACGCGCAAACCAAATGGAGGTTTTTTGTTATAAAAATAATCTTTATCGAACAAAAATAAAATGTATTGTGTAACTGGGTGTCTCGTGAGTGCAAACATCCGAAGATCATCAAAGGTAAGCGATTAATTTGTATTGCTTTTCTGACTTTCGTGACCAAGCTAATTTGCGGCTAGCTGTTCTTACTGTTTTGTCTAGTGATTGATAAACTCACAAACGCTTGGATTGCTTTCGCTGTAAAGCATATTTTCAAAATCTGACACGATAGGTGGATTAACAACAAGCTAAGCTGCATTTTGGTATATTTCACTTGTGATTTCATGATTATAAATATTTAAATTTTTTATTTGGCGCTCTGCAATTCAGCGGTTGTTTACGAAAATGATCCCGCTAAAGGGATCCGTGCGTCAAGAAGTTAAACAGTCCAAAATCACATTACACAATTTCACAAACAGTATCATCCTCACTCATTCATCTTATACAACAATTAGATGTAAGCCTCATAACTGAGGCTATTGTATAAACAGCGTTATCCCATGAGTTTAACAAAATTGTACCAAACGGACCAGTTCGTAGCTGGATTCTTCACCGATCTTTTTTACCTTCTCCAGAACATAAATGTCATTCGGTTCTCCAGTTCTGTGAGGTGGAAGAAATTCCTTTGTTCTCTCTATGAAACTAACTCTCTCTCTATACTGTGGCCACCAGGAGATAATCTCCTCCAGGAATGTACAACCTCTCTGACCACAGCAGCCTGGTTGTAGGAGACAGAGAGAGATGGTGCCGAGGTAGGGGGATGGTGCTCGCTGTGTCCAAAGAGGGCAAATTCATGACATATGGAACATACTGTACTATCACTACCATTACAGACTGACTGTTGTTCTAAAGTTTCCTCTCTCTTCACTCACCTAAGAGATAATGACATGCAGTAATCTCACAACAACAACTCTGCTGCCTATTCTAGTGTTGTGACATGGTAAGGTATGCAACATGTTTTGGCACATGCCGGTGGAAAAGCTAACGGCATATTACATATATCAAATAGATAAACAGTATTGGTCTAATAAGCAACAGCAAACGTCTGCCATTGAGCCTGATCCAGCATGTGTGTCTTTTCTGGAGATTGCCGACCGCAGAGGAAAAACACTCATCCTTCAATAAGCTTTCCTCCCCTGTCAAACAAAAATAACCACAGGGAATATTTACTGTACTAAAGAAGACTAGTGATGCCTGACTTCCTGTGTTACACCCTAAATACTCAAAATACTCAAAATAAAGAGAGTCGCACACTCCATATATCACCTCCCAGTAATTTATTGGGTAAATCACCAACGTCTCTGTCAGCACCTCCACATTAAATAATTTTTCTGGGTGTGCCCCAGCTCATGTTTTTTATCACACCCTAAATACTCATCAGCACGAGAGAAAGAACCCCAGCATGAACTTTCCCCTTATATCAGTCTATGCAAGTCTCCTCAATTGTGTGTGTGTGTGTGTGTGTGTGTGTGTGTGTGTGTGTGTGTGTGTGTGTGTGTGTGTGTGTGTGTGTGTGTGTGTGTGTGTGTGTGTGTGTGTGTGTGTGTGTGTGTGTGTGTGTGTGTGTGTGTGTGTGTGTGTGTGTGTGTGTGTGTGTGTGTGTGTGTGTGTGGAAGAATCCCATTGTGACCTTCCTTTTAATGTCTGTCTTTTGACGTCCCCTGATAATATTTAGTGAATACTGCAGGGAACCATGGTCATATAGCACAGGAGGGTTCCCATGGGACTATTATACCAAGGTGAAAAAAAACGTGTGAGCTGGGAGTCAGGGAGTGAATCATTTAATAAATAAATGAAAACATAATATAAAACAAGAAACACGAACAACGCACAGACAAGAAACAGAAACAATAAGTGACATATATAGGGAAGGTAATCCGGGAGGTGATGGAGTCAAGGTGAGTCTGATGATGCGCAGGTGCGCGTAACGATGGTGACAGGTGTGCGCCATAACAAGCAGCCTGGTGACCTAGAGCCCGGAGAGGGAGCACATGTGACACAAGGAGAGTGCATAGGGCTCATACAGAAAGCAGACTCTTTGCTTCCTATACACAAACATACACACAACTGTACACTTAGCATACCAGTAGTTTAATATGGCAGAGCTTCAAAAGAATGTGAATCTTCGATAAAGCGTAAATCATGGTTCTGAGATGCAGTAGTCTGGCCAGAGTACCGCGGGAGAACACACCTCCCCACAGGTCCTCTATACATTTCAATGTGTTGACAGCTGGAGAAAAGAATGAAAGCTAACGATACAATATTCTAGAACACTGCTGTGTGTACGAGTACGTGTTTTCTAGACCCTTACGTGCAACACTTGGAAGGACAAATTTGCTTCACAGCAGCATGCAGAATACCCTGTATCCTGGTGGGCTTTTGACTTTCTTAGAAGTGATTTCCTGGCACAGCCACTTCTCAGTTCTGGGTGCTACAAGTTCAGGCATGGGCTGGTGTAATATTCTTTCTAAGTAGTTGAAATAAATGCCTGTAAATAGCAGGTAGAATCCAAAAAAGTCAACCATTATTATACTGACTGTCTTTGTGTCATTTTCTGATTCATTTGTAAGAAGAAAACAGGTCAAATAAGATGTATTGGCATCACATGGTCATTGAGCCACGACTGATGTTTTATATAACACTATGAGGACAATGATCAAGTGTGTTGCTAATGGCAAACTATGTTTAAACAAGCACTTCCATTGAATTGAACATCATGCTGGTTACTACTTAGTTTCCTAATACCTAGAACCATCTCAGGCTTGAACGTACGCTGGGGAGACATATCATTGCGAAACAACATAAACACAATTAAGGCCCAGGGATGCTTGTTATTGTGGTCATCCTAGTGAAATGCGCAATAACTCATGTTAACCTTGGCATTCATTTGTGAGCTCATGGAATCTGATATTTGTTTTACTATCTCCATTCAGTTGCAATTCCTTCAATTTACAACATTGTGTACCTACTGTGGTCGTGGGTGCCAATGGTACTTTGATTTATCATGTGTAAAGCCTCAACAAAGACTTGGCTGAATAATGTTCTCCTCTATGCCAACCACACTTCTGAGTTCCACCAAGCAAACCTCTGCATTTATCTATTTTTAACAACTCCTTCTCTGTTCTCTCAGAGGCTACATCCATCAAGGAGTCGTAAGCTGCCTGCCATCAACAGGACGAAAGATCTGCAGGTCACATGGATTAATCTCCGCTAATTGGATTATAAGTAGAAACAAGGCTTGGATACGAAGAGGAGGTAATACTAAAAAAAAGTCCTTATTTTCTCCCCAATCGTATTAGCTCTGCACAGAGCCAGTAATTAGGAGGCTGTCTGTGGAAGGCCAGCTCCAGCTTGACTTTTATTGGCTAAACAAATTTGATGAAAGTTTGTGGTTTTGACCTTTTTGCTGCGTTGCGTTAAGGCCCAACGGGAGGTTCAGAGAGGCAGGCAGAGATAAGACTGAACAAAATGGAACGGCAGACGATGTCAGGGCCTTATCAGAACAGATCACCAGAAAGAGAGAGAGGGAGAGAGAAAGAGAGAGTGAGGGATAGAGAGAGAGAGAGAGAAGGAGAGGGGGAGAGCGAGAGAGAGAGAGAGAGAGAGGGAGGGATAGAGAGGATATGGAGAGAGAGAGAGAGAGAGAGAGAGAGAGAGAGAGAGAGAGAGAGAGAGAGAGAGAGAGAGAGAGAGAGAGAGAGAGAGAGAGAGAGAGAGAGAGAGAGAGAGAGAGAGAGAGAGAGAGAATGGCGGGCATCTCCTGTAAATATCAATGGAAGTGTCCAATAATGGACTTCTGAATAAAATGAAAGACATCCTGCTTTTTGAAATGGTGTTATCTTCCACTCACAGCACTTTTCCCCCATTAGGTGTCCCAGCGGTACGGGTAGTAACCATGTCACCTGTGTTGATAACAGCCTACTTTATGGCTGACAAAACCCCTTTGATATGACAATTGCCTACACATTGTGTTTGGTTCTTATCGTTGTCATAATGGGGAAAAGGCCCAACCTAAGACTGAGGCAACTGAGAGGCAGCATAGAAGGGCACATGAGGATAGCATGTAAGTCCCTCATTGTCTACACGGGGAATGACTTACAGTATATTTCTCTGTTGTTGCCAATAGAAACCGTGCAGTGCTGTTAATAAAGGATTTTCTCAGTTTCAGGTTAGGTCTTAATCCTTTGGCTTCAAAGTCTCCCTCTACTTAAAGGAATCCCCTCTAAAAGAAAGACTGTTCTCTCAAAGAAAGACTGTTCTCTCAAAGAAAGACTGTTCTATCAAAGACTGACTGTTCTATCAAAGACTGACTGTTCTATCAAAGAAAGACTATTCTATCAAACACTGACTGTTCTCTCAAAGAAAGACTGCTCTCTCAAACACTGACTGTTCTCTCAAACACTGACTGTTCTCTCAAAGAAAGACTGCTCTCTCAAACACTGACTGTTCTCTCAAACACTGACTGTTCTATCAAAGACTGACTGTTCTATCAAAGACTGACTGTTCTATCAAAGACTGATTGTTCTATCAAAGATGGACTGTTCTCTCAAAGAAAAACTGTTCTTTCAAACACTAACTGTTCTCTCAAACACTGACTGTTCTATCAAATACTGACTGTTCTATCAAACACTGACTGTTCTCTCAAACACTGACTGTTCTATCAAACACTGACTGTTCTCTCAAACACTGACTGTTCTATCAAAGATTGACTGTTCTATCAAACACTAACTGTTCTATCAAAGACTGACTGTTCTATCAAAGACTGACTGTTCTATCAAAGACTGACTGTTCTATCAAAGACTGACTGTTCTACCAAATCCCAGACTGGCACAGATTCTCAGGCTCCATCTCAAATGGCCCCCTGTAGTGCACTACTACTAGTACTTTACACTACAGTAAGAGACCTGTCACCTGTCAATCGTTGTCATTTCAAATAGGATGAACTGTGTATGGTGGCCGTGAACATGCCTGAATGCAGAGAGATAAGCTGTAGCATTGCTCTGCCAGGAACATGTACTGAACAGCAGTATGGGATTACCTGGGGTCATAAAGGACCATGGTACACCCCTGACCTGTCATACGCCATGTTTGTCAGTTAAATGTAATGTTACACAATGACTGGCTGTACATGCGTTAATCAGCCTTATTTCCCCTTCATTTGATTAGGTTTATCACACCATGCAAAGGTGATGATCTCTGCACCAGCTGCAGACCTTTTCAGGACATGCAACTGTCAACATGGGCAAAAAAAAGAGGTTTATGACGTTAATGAGGTGATCAGGCAGTGGAAGTGTCAATGTGGGCGAGAAAGATAAACATGCTCCTGGCCATTACAATAATGAAGTGGTCTTATTATGGAGCTGTACTAACTACTGTACTGTGTTGGACATAACTACTGTACTGTGTTGGACATAACTACTGTACTGTGTTAGATATAACTACTGTACTGTGTTGGACATAACTACTGTACTGTGTTAGATATAACTATTGTACTGTGTTGGATATAACTACTGTACTGTGTTAGACATAACTAATGTACTGTGTTGGATATAACTACTGTACTGTGTTGGATATAACTACTGTACTGTGTTAGATATAACTACTGTACTGTGTTGGATATAACTACTGTACTGTGTTGGATATAACTACTGTACTGTGTTGGATATAACTACTGTACTGTGTAGTCATAACTACTGTACTGTGTTAGATATAACTACTGTACTGTGTTGGATATAACTACTGTACTGTGTTGGACATAACTACTGTACTGTGTTAGATATAACTACTGTACTGTGTTAGATATAACTACTGTACTGTGTAGTCATAACTACTGTACTGTGTTAGATATAACTACTGTACTGTGTTGGATATAACTACTGTACTGTGTTGGACATAACTACTGTACTGTGTTAGATATAACTACTGTACTGTGTTAGATATAACTACTGTACTGTGTAGTCATAACTACTGTACTGTGTTAGATATAACTACTGTACTGTGTAGTCATAACTACTGTACTGTGTTAGATATAACTACTGTACTGAGTTGGACATAACTACTGTACTGTGTAGTCATAACTACTGTACTGTGTTAGATATAACTACTGTACTGTGTTAGATATAACTACTGTACTGTGTTAGATATAACTACTGTACTGAGTTGGACATAACCACTGTACTGTGTAGTCATAACTACTGTACTGTGTTAGATATAACTACTGTACTGTGTAGTCATAACTACTGTACTGTGTTAGATATAACTACTGTACTGTGTTAGATATAACTACTGTACTGTGTAGTCATAACTACTGTACTGTGTTAGATATAACTACTGTACTGTGTAGTCATAACTACTGTACTGTGTTAGATATAACTACTGTACTGAGTTGGACATAACTACTGTGCTGTGTAGTCATAACTACTGTACTGTGTTAGATATAACTACTGTACTGTGTTGGACATAACTAATATACTGTGATAGATATAACTACTGTACTGTGTTAGATATAACTACTGTACTGTGTTAGATATAACTACTGTACTGTGTAGTCATAACTACTGTACTGTGTTAGATATAACTACTGTACTGTGTTAGATATAACTACTGTACTGTGTAGTCATAACTACTGTACTGTGTTAGATATAACTACTGTATTGTGATAGATATAACTACTGTACTGTGTTAGATATAACTACTGTACTGTGTTAGACATAACTACTGTACTGTGTTAGATATAACTACTGTACTGTGTTGGACATAACTACTGTACTGTGTTAGATATAACTACTGTACTGTGTTAGATATAACTATTATACTGTGTTAGATATAACTACTGTACTGTGTTGGACATAACTATTATACTGTGTTAGATATAACTACTGTACTGTGTTAGATATAACTACTGTACTGTGTTAGACATAACTACTATACTGTGTTAGACATAACTACTGTACTGTGTTAGATATAACTACTGTATTGTGTTAGATATAACTACTGTACTGTGTTAGATATAACTATTATACTGTGTTAGATATAACTACTGTACTGTGTCAGTCATAACTACTGTACTGTGTTGGATATAACTACTGTACTGTGTTAGATATAACTACTGTACTGTGTTGGATATAACTACTGTACTGTGTTAGATATAACTACTGTACTGTGTCAGACATAACTACTGTATTAGATATAACTACTGTACTGTGTCAGATATAACTACTGTGTTAGATATAACTACTGTACTGTGTTAGATATAACTTCTGTACTGTGTTAGATATAACTACTGTACTGTGTCAGTTATAACTACTGTACTGTGTCAGTCATAACTACTGTACTGTGTTAGATATAACTACTGTACTGTGTAGTCATAACTACTGTACTGTGTAGTCATAACTACTGTACTGTGTTAGATATAACTACTGTACTGTGTCAGATATAACTACTGTACTGTGTTAGATATAACTTCTGTACTGTGTTAGATATAACTACTGTACTGTGTTAGATATAACTACTGTACTGTGTCAGATATAACTACTGTACTGTGTTAGATATAACTTCTGTACTGTGTTAGATATAACTACTGTACTGTGTTATATATAACTACTGTACTGTGTCAGACATAACTACTGTACTGTGTTAGATATAACTACTGCACTGTGTTAGATATAACTACTGTGCTGTGTTAGACATAACTACTGTACTGTGTTATATATATAACTACTGTACTGTGTTGGACATAACTACTGTACTGTGTTATATATGACTACTGTACTGTGTTAGATATAACTACTGTACTGTGTTAGATATAACTACTGTACTGTGTTAGATATAACTACTGTACTGTGTTAGACATAACTACTGTACTGTGTTAGACATAACTACTGTACTATGTCAGATATAACTACTGTACTGTGTTAGATATAACTACTGTACTGTGTTAGATATAACTACTGTGCTGTGTTAGACATAACTACTGTACTGTGTTATATATATAACTACTGTACTGTGTTAGATATAACTACTGTACTGTGTTAGATATAACTACTGTACTGTGTGAGACATAACTACTGTACTGTGTCAGTCATAACTACTGTACTGTGTTAGATATAACTACTGTACTGTGTTAGATATAACTACTGTACTGTGTCAGATATAACTACTGTACTGTGTTAGATATAACTACTGTACGTTGTTAGATATAACTACTGTATTGTGTTAGATATAACTACTGTACTGTGTTAGATATAACTACTGTATTGTGTCAGATTTAACTACTGTACTGTGTCAGATATAACTACTGTACTGTGTCAGTCATAACTACTGTACTGTGGAGTCATAACTACTGTACTGTGTAGTCATAACTAATGTATTGTGTCAGATTTAACTACTGTACTGTGTTAGTCATAACTAATGTATTGTGTCAGATATAACTACTGTACTGTGTCAGATATAACTACTGTATTGTGTCAGATTTAACTACTGTACTGTGTCAGATATAACTACTGTACTGTGTCAGTCATAACTAATGTATTGTGTCAGATATAACTACTGTACTGTGTAGTCATAACTAATGTATTGTGTCAGATATAACTATTGTACTGTGTCAGATATAACTACTGTATTGTGTCAGATTTAACTACTGTACTGTGTCAGATATAACTACTGTACTGTGTCAGTCATAACTACTGTCCTGTGTAGTCATAACTACTGTACTGTGTAGTCATAACTAATGTATTGTGTCAGATTTAACTACTGTACTGTGTTAGTCATAACTAATGTATTGTGTTAGATATAACTACTGTACTGTGTTAGTCATAACTAATGTATTGTGTCAGATATAACTACTGTACTGTGTTAGTCATAACTAATGTATTGTGTCAGATATAACTACTGTACTGTGTCAGTCATAACTAATGTATTGTGTCAGATTTAACTACTGTACTGTGTTAGTCATAACTAATGTATTGTGTTAGATATAACTACTGTACTGTGTCAGTCATAACTAATGTATTGTGTCAGATTTAACTACTGTTCGTTGTTAGATATAACTACTGTACTGTGTCAGATATAACTACTGTACTGTGTCAGTCATAACTACTGTACTGTGTAGTCATAACTACTGTACTGTGTTAGTCATAACTACTGTACTGTGTCAGACATAACTACTGTACTGTGTAGTCATAACAACTGTACTGTGTTAGTCATAACTACTGTACTGTGTTAGACATAACTACTGTACTGTGTCAGTCATAACTACTGTACTGTGTAGTCATAACTACTGTACTGTGTTGTCATAACTACTGTACTGTGTAGTCATAACTACTGTACTGTGTTAGACATAACTACTGTACTGTGTAGTCATAACTACTGTACTGTGTAGTCATAACTACTGTACTGTGTAGTCATAACTACTGTACTGTGTAGTCATAACTACTGTACTGTGTAGTCATAACTACTGTACTGTGTTAGACATAACTACTGTACTGTGTCAGTCATAACTACTGTACTGTGTAGTCATAACTACTGTACTGTGTAGTCATAACTACTGTACTGTGTAGTCATAACTACTGTACTGTGTTAGTCATAACTACTGTACTGTGTAGTCATAACTACTGTACTGTGTAGTCATAACTACTGTACTGTGTTAGACATAACTACTGTACTGTGTCAGTCATAACTACTGTACTGTGTAGTCATAACTACTGTACTGTGTAGTCATAACTACTGTACTGTGTAGTCATAACTACTGTACTGTGTTGGACATAACTACTGTACTGTGTAGTCATAACTACTGTACTGTGTTAGTCATAACTACTGTACTGTGTCAGACATAACTACTGTACTGTGTAGTCATAACTACTGTACTGTGTAGTCATAACTACTGTACTGTGTCAGATATAACTACTTTACTGTGTCAGACATAACTACTGTATTAGAAAAAGCTACTGTACTGTGTCAGATATAACTACTGTACTGTGTTGGACATAACTACAGTACTGTGTCAGATATAACTACTGTACTGTGTTAGACATAACTGCTGTACTGTGTTAGACATAACTGCTGTACTGTGTTAGATATAACTACTGTACTGTGTAGTCATAACTACTGTACTTTGTTGGACATAACTACTGTACTGTGTAGTCATAACTACTGTACTGTGTTAGATATAACTACTGTACTGTGTTGGACATAACTACTGTACTGTGTCAGATATAACTACTGTACTGTGTTAGATATAACTACTGTACTGTGTCAGATATAACTACTGTACTGTGTCAGATATAACTACTGTACTGTGTTATATATATAACTACTGTACTGTGTCAGACATAACTACTGTACTGTGTTAGATATAACTACTGTACTGTGTTAGATATAACTACTGTACTGTGTTAGATATAACTACTGTACTGTGTCTGATATAACTACTGTACTGTGTTAGATATAACTATTGTACTGTGTCAGACATAACTACTGTATTAGATATAACTACTGTACTGTGTCAGATATAACTACTGTACTGTGTTAGATATACCTACTGTACTGTGTCAGATATAACTACTGTACTGTGTTAGATATAACTACTGTACTGTGTCAGTCATAACTCCTGTACTGTGTTAGATATAACTACTGTACTGTGTTAGATATAACTACTGTACTGTGTAGTCATAACTACTGTACTGTGTTAGATATAACTACTGTACTGTGTCAGTCATAACTCCTGTACTGTGTTAGATATAACTACTGTACTGTGTTAGATATAACTACTGTACTGTGTAGTCATAACTACTGTACTGTGTTAGATATAAATACTGTACTGTGTAGTCATAACTACTGTACTGTGTCAGATATAACTGCTGTATTGTGTTAGATATAACTACTGTACTGTGTTGGATATAACTACTGTACTGTGTTAGATATAAATTCTGTACTGTGTTAGATATAACTACTGTACTGTGTTAGATATAAATTCTGTACTGTGTTAGATTTAACTACTGTACTGTGTTAGATATAACAACTGTACTGTGTTAGATATAAATTCTGTACTGTGTTAGATATAACTACTGTACTGTGTTAGATATAAATTCTGTACTGTGTTAGATATAACTACTGTACTGTGTTAGATATAAATTCTGTACTGTGTTAGATATAACTACTGTAGTGTGTTAGATATAACTACTGTACTGTGTAGTCATAACTACTGTACTGTGTTAGATATAAATTCTGTACTGTGTTAGATATAACTACGGTACTGTGTTAGATATAACTACTGTACTGTGTTGGATATAACTACTGTACTGTGTAGTCATAACTACTGTACTGTGTCAGATATAAATTCTGTACTGTGTTAGATATAACTACTGTACTGTGTAGTCATAACTACTGTACTGTGTTAGATATAACTACTGTACTGTGTTAGATATAACTACTGTACTGTGTAGTCATAACTACTGTACTGTGTCAGATATAACTACTGTACTGTGTAGTCATAAGTACTCTACTGTGTTAGATATAACTACTGTACTGTGTTGGACATAACTACTGTACTGTGTTAGACATAACTACTGTACTGTGTTGGACATAACTACTGTACTGTGTTAGACATAACTACTGTACTGTGTTAGATATAACTACTGTACTGTGTTGGACATAACTACTGTACTGTGTTAGACATAACTACTGTACTGTGTTAGATATAACTACTGTACTGTGTTAGACATAACTACTGTACTGTGCCAGATATAACTACTGTACTGTGTTAGATATAACTACTGTACTGTGTTAGATATAACTACTATACTGTGCCAGTCATAACTACTGTACTGTGTTAGACATAACTACTGTACTGTGTTAGATATAACTACTGTACTGTGCCAGTCATAACTACTGTACTGTGTCAGATATAACTACTGTACTGTGTTGGAAATAACTACTGTACTGTGTCAGATATAACTACTGTACTGTGTTAGATATAACTACTGTACTGTGTTATATATATAACTACTGTACTGTGTCAGACATAACTACTGTACTGTGTTAGATATAACTACTGTACTGTGTTAGATATAACTACTGTACTGTGTTAGATATAACTACTGTACTGTGTTAGACATAACTACTGTACTGTGTTAGATATAACTACTGTACTGTGTTAGATATAACTACTGTACTGTGTTAGATATAACTACTGTACTGTGTTAGATATAACTACTGTACTGTGTAGTCATAACTACTGTACTGTGTTAGATATAACTACTGTACTGTGTTGGACATAACTACTGTACTGTGTTAGACATAACTACTGTACTGTGTTAGATATAACTACTGTACTGTGTTAGACATAACTACTGTACTGTGCCAGATATAACTACTGTACTGTGTTAGATATAACTACTGTACTGTGTTAGATATAACTACTATACTGTGCCAGTCATAACTACTGTACTGTGTTAGATATAACTACTGTACTGTGTTAGATATAACTACTGTACTGTGTTAGATATAACTACTGTACTGTGTCTGATATAACTACTGTACTGTGTTAGATATAACTATTGTACTGTGTCAGACATAACTACTGTATTAGATATAACTACTGTACTGTGTCAGATATAACTACTGTACTGTGTTAGATATACCTACTGTACTGTGTCAGATATAACTACTGTACTGTGTTAGATATAACTACTGTACTGTGTCAGTCATAACTCCTGTACTGTGTTAGATATAACTACTGTACTGTGTTAGATATAACTACTGTACTGTGTAGTCATAACTACTGCACTGTGTTAGATATAACTACTGTACTGTGTCAGTCATAACTCCTGTACTGTGTTAGATATAACTACTGTACTGTGTTAGATATAACTACTGTACTGTGTAGTCATAACTACTGTACTGTGTTAGATATAACTACTGTACTGTGTAGTCATAACTACTGTACTGTGTCAGATATAACTGCTGTATTGTGTTAGATATAACTACTGTACTGTGTTGGATATAACTACTGTACTGTGTTAGATATAAATTCTGTACTGTGTTAGATATAACTACTGTACTGTGTTAGATATAAATTCTGTACTGTGTTAGATATAACTACTGTACTGTGTTAGATATGACAACTGTACTGTGTTAGATATAAATTCTGTACTGTGTTAGATATAACTACTGTACTGTGTTAGATATAAATTCTGTACTGTGTTAGATATAACTACTGTACTGTGTTAGATATAAATTCTGTACTGTGTTAGATATAACTACTGTACTGTGTTAGATATAACTACTGTACTGTGTAGTCATAACTACTGTACTGTGTTAGATATAAATTCTGTACTGTGTTAGATATAACTACGGTACTGTGTTAGATATAACTACTGTACTGTGTTGGATATAACTACTGTACTGTGTAGTCATAACTACTGTACTGTGTCAGATATAAATTCTGTACTGTGTTAGATATAACTACTGTACTGTGTAGTCATAACTACTGTACTGTGTTAGATATAACTACTGTACTGTGTTAGATATAACTACTGTACTGTGTAGTCATAACTACTGTACTGTGTCAGATATAACTACTGTACTGTGTAGTCATAAGTACTCTACTGTGTTAGATATAACTACTGTACTGTGTTGGACATAACTACTGTACTGTGTTAGACATAACTACTGTACTGTGTTGGACATAACTACTGTACTGTGTTAGACATAACTACTGTACTGTGTTAGATATAACTACTGTACTGTGTTGGACATAACTACTGTACTGTGTTAGACATAACTACTGTACTGTGTTAGATATAACTACTGTACTGTGTTAGACATAACTACTGTACTGTGCCAGATATAACTACTGTACTGTGTTAGATATAACTACTGTACTGTGTTAGATATAACTACTATACTGTGCCAGTCATAACTACTGTACTGTGTTAGATATAACTACTGTACTGTGTTAGATATAACTACTGTACTGTGTTAGATATAACTACTGTACTGTGTTAGATATAACTACTGTACTGTGTAGTCATAACTACTGTACTGTGTTAGATATAACTACTGTACTGTGTTAGACATAACTACTGTACTGTGTTAGATATAACTACTGTACTGTGTTAGTCATAACTACTGTACTGTGTTAGATATAACTACTGTACTGTGTTAGATATAACTACTGTACTGTGTTAGATATAACTACTGTACTGTGTTAGATATAACTACTGTACTGTGTTAGATATAACTACTGTACTGTGTAGTCATAACTACTGTACTGTGTTAGACATAACTACTGTACTGTGTTAGTCATAACTACTGTACTGTGTTATATATGACTACTGTACTGTGTTAGATATAACTACTGTACTGTGTTAGATATAACTACTGTACTGTGTTAGATATAACTACTGTACTGTGTTGGACATAACTACTGTACTGTGTTAGACATAACTACTGTACTGTGTTGGATATAACTACTGTACTGTGTCAGATATAACTACTGTACTGTGTTGGATATAACTACTGTACTGTGTTGGATATAACTACTGTACTGTGTTAGACATAACTACTCTACTGTGTTAGATATAACTAACTCTCCATACCATGACTCCCTATGAATAGTTTTCAAACACATTAACACAGTTCCAATAATGACCTCTTGTCACGTTCTGACCTTAGTTCCTTTTTTATGTCTTTATTTTAGTTTGGTCAGGGTGTGAGTTGGGGTGGGCATTCTATGTTGTTTTTCTATGTTTTGTTCTGTTGGTAGATTTCTATGTGTTGGGCCTAGTATGGTTCTCAATCAGAGGCAGGCGTCAGTCGTTGTCTCTGATTGGGAGCCATATTTAGGTAGCCTGTTTTTCATTGTGTTTTGTGGGTGATTATTTTCTGTGCTGGTTTTTGTTTCACCGTACAGGAGTGTTCGTTTGTCGGTTTATTGTTTTTGTTCAGTGTTCATTTTTCCGTATTAAAACAATATGGACACTTATCACGCTGCGCATTGGTCCTCCTCTTCTTCCAACCACGACAAGCGTTACACCTTTTTACTTAATGGAAGATGTGGTCGTACAGTATCATAAGTAGAATATCTTTGTGTAACTCTACATGTGGGTATTCCATTATTCTAGTAATTGTTTAGTTTTGTTCTCAGGCTAAACTAGAACATTGGATATTGTTAATTGAATAGGATCTAATTAGGTCAATGAATTAGCAACAGCAAAAAGACCAGAAAGCCTGTAGTCAGTCTCTGTGGGTGTGAGCTGTTCAGAAAGAGAGAGAGACAGGGAACAGGGAGAGAGAGAAAGAGAGAGGGGGACAGAGAGAGAGAGAGAGAGAGAGAGAGAGAGAGAGAGAGAGTGTCTTAAAAAGCACTGCACAGTCACGTGATAGCTTTTGGGGATCCCTCCAGAAATGTGTGCATTAATACCATTGAGCAGTTTGGCAATAGGCATGCAGGAGAAACAGACAGGGATTATGTACTGTTCTGGATCCCACACCTGCTGCTGATTAAAAACAATAGCAGCATAGCCGGCCACTCAGCCGACAGCAGAGCGGAGCTCAGGGACAGTGGCACAAAGCTTTGGTCATTGTGTGGTGGCCTGTGTGGTGTGGTGTGGGGTATGACATGGGCACAGAGCAGCCGCACATGAAGAGAAAAGAGACACGACAGCAGAACGCCACAGTTAGCTACAGTACTGCAGTGAGAAATCTTCGCTCAGCAGAAACAGAGAACACTGTCAAAATACTGTCAAAGAGCAGCATCAACCGTGTTGTTAAATTGCTATTTGGCTCACCACACACTAAGCATCTGTTAACGTCATATTATATGTGGAGAGTGCTAAAACTCTGTATCATATACAGTGATTCTGATGCCTTTGAATCATGGATACTAGATCTGATGGATGTGAGATGTGAGATTTGTTTGACTAACTCGTTATTGTTATTTTTATTGTTTTGCTATTTTTCCTTTAGTTTATTTAGCAAATGCTGTCATTCTTTTTTTTTAAACGTTGGTTAAGGTCTTTTTAGTTTATTTAGCAAATGCTGTCATACTTTTTTTTTAAATGTTGGTTAAAGTCTGTTAAGGTAAGCGTTTCACGGTATACAACATATCCGACGCATGTGACAAATAACGTTTGATTTGCATCAGTCTGTGTAAGGTTAGAGAAATGAATAGGCTTTGTTGTTGTTATAAATGATTCACCTCTGTATAAAACTAGTGCCATTAGCTTCTCTTTGTACTGTATATCCTTCACTTGTTGCTGAGAGAAAAAAATAAAAAAATAATTTAAGGAACCTGCATTCCTCTCTACTCCTGTGAAAATGCAATGTTTTTGCACCGGCAGAGACGCTTCGCTGTATCTGTGTCAGCCAACGCTGCAGAATATATATCCTGATGAAACATAAACAATATAATTCACACATAGCTTTACTTCAAAAAATAACTGACAATAAACGCATGATGCAGGAAGCTGGAGCCTCCAGCAGTGAAAACGGAAGTTTATTTTTTTCTTCTGTTGAAGTACAATAATGCAACACTTGCTGAAACAGTGGAGAGAGAGAGAGAGACAGAGGGAGAGACAGAGACAGAGAGAGAGAGAGAGAGACAGAGGGAGAGACAGAGGGAGAGACAGAGACAGAGACAGAGACAGAGAGAGAGAGAGAGAGAGAGAGAGAGACAGAGACAGAGACAGAGAGAGAGAGAGACAGAGGGAGAGACAGAGGGAGAGACAGAGACAGAGACAGAGACAGAGAGAGAGAGAGAGAGAGAGAGAGAGAGAGAGAGAGAGAGAGAGAGAGAGAGAGAGAGAGAGAGAGAGAGAGAGAGAGAGAGAGAAAGGTATGTAGATGCTCCCTTCCAGAAGAAGAATCCTCTTTCCCTCATCAGAGAACTCCAAACATCCCCCTTTCTGGTTCCTCTATTATCTAAGCCCCATGCTTTCATCCTTTGGCTACTGTACAGTCTACCCTCACTAACACAACACAATGGACTGGGAATTCAATTCCATTCACAGAAGCTTATTATCCCATTCCTCCAACAATAAATCAATGCTTATACCCCCATCTGTGTGTGTAGAAGAACTCTTTATTATAATAGTGTGCATATTTTGACTTCTTCATAGATAGTTGTCACTCACGTTCAACAGGACTTTTGTATTGTACACAGTGTTCTGTAAACTTAGCTCAGGTAATGCCAGGGCTCTACATTCACGTTGCAAAGTTACCCCGGTTACACTGGAGAAAACATCTGTAAATAGATTCATCTGACCTACATCAAACACAATGATATAACAGTAACAGTGGACAGTTACGTTTAAAAGACTTTACATTCACGTTTTGTTTATAAACAATTTGATAAATACAAGATTAGATATATAACAAAAGAATATATTTATATATTTTTCCATATATTATACTCCACATACAATATAATTGTTGTGTGTGGCTTGCTTCCTGCCATAATGTTATTTCACAATAAAAAATAAAAAATTACATTTCAACTCCATTTCAATAAATAAAGAAACAGAAAAGAGAAACAGAACAAAACAAAAAAGAAAGACAAAAACAGCAGACATCTCTAAAAAAAGGGGTGAACATTTTGGCACTTCCTTGGTGGTGAATTTTCTTTAAGTCAAGTTTGACAAAAAATAGGCTTCAGCAGATGACAATGTAACATATAAAGACACCATAAACGATTTAACATAACAATCCAATGAATGAGGCATTTCAAACTTAAAATACACTACCTATCCTTCTACACACACACACACACCCACACCCACACCCACACCCACACCCACACCCACACCCACACCCACACACACACACACACACACACACACACACACACCACTCTTTGAAGGAGAAGCTCCTGATTTCCCTCACCCATATGGACCACAAAACAATGCATTGGAAAGATGCAACATAAAAAAGAGAACATTGTATAAAAAGTAAAGAAACGTCACTTGTTTTGTTGAGTCTACCTGTGTTAGTGCTGTAATTCAGTTAAGCTTTTGATAAAACAGGGCATTTCTTGCATGCCTGAAAACGTTCCCTAAAACACTAAGAGTGCTTACCTATCCATAGAAAACTGAAACAAGTATTTCTGTTAGACTTCTTTCAAGTGCTGGATTCAACTTCATTTAATCAAAGCCTCCCTTTGTGTCTTCACCACTCTTCAATTACTACTGTTTATCCACAAGCACGGTGAAGGCAAAATCATTGGATCAAGGGCACAAGCCTCTCTGAAGAGGAAAATATGTTAGTACTATGCAACACATTAAAGTTGGTACACACAGTACCATTAGTAACCATAGCAGGACAATGTAGACCTCTACTCTGTGTAAAGGCCACGTGTAAAGCAGAAGGACGACCACTTGCAAGACAAAACACTTCTGAATCTCAACATAAATTGTTCCCTTTTCTGTAAGACAGGTGACAAAAGCTTCAGATCTGTTTCAGGTAGGTTTCAAAAGATGGAGAAGGCAACTGGGAAAAAACTCTACTGCTGTAAGATGAATATCTAAAGGACATTGTCATTCAAACTGAATTAATAACGTATGTTGGTAACCATAAAGTGTATCTATCATCCACGAGCTCTGATCTGCAGGAGGATTCCTGAGTTGTCGGGCAAAACCTTTCTGTATGGACCAATGAAAGCATTTACCTTTCTGTATGGACCAATGAAAGCATTTACCTTTCTGTATGGACCAATGAAAACATTTACCTTTCTGTATGGACCAATGAAAACATTGACAGGTTCTGAAGTGTCTAGCTCGATAAGGCACTGCCACAGTTGAGCTGCTGTTATCTAGAGTAGTGACTGGGGACCTACTCAGTCAGACATACAAAGAGGGCAATGAAACTAGATTTCTTCCCTTTCTCGTTCACCTAAAAGCTTGAGGGTCCTCGTTGAAAAGAATCAAGAACATAAAAAGCCATGTGAGTCATGTTTGTCTCCCCCTGCCTAGAGTATACATGATGACAGAACTGGTCATTTGGTACATTTTGACTTGGTTTAAGTGTCTAACTCATGTATAACTAATGAACACAGAACAACAGTCATCGTAAAAAAAACATGTAAAAAAACAAATGATATGAAAAACAATAACTGTGTCCATGAACCCAGAAAACACCTGTAGATGCTCTGCATGGAATGTCTCCATCTTATGAGTTGTATACGTTTAAAAATGACGATGATGATGATGTCACATGGTAAAAAGTTTTAAATAAAAAGATACTTCAAAAGCAAAAACATGGAGGATACTGAATTGACTCTGTAGGCAGAGGTTGATGAGAGAATCTGTAGTCACTCGACAGAGAAAGAGGGAGATGAGGGGCGGAGTGGAAAAGAGGGGATGGCAGGTCGCAGGTTGGCTCAGAACCAACAGAACACAGAGAGGCAGAAAGGAGCATGGCGTTTTCCCTGTCCATCCTCCAGTAGCAGGAGGCTCAGCAGCAGGAACATCTGCTGTCGAAACACAATGACTGCAACACCCCGGAATTGTGAGTAGTGGGGAAGGTTGGGTGACATCAGGTTGTCAGATAGCCAACCAGTGCTTGAGCTGAAATAGAAAAGAGTGAATTTGATAAAGCTTCATTGCCAATGCAGTATGGAGCATCATTAGAGGTCACATTCATTCATAGTTTTCCATTCTGGTCATCACTCTGTCTACCTCCACTATACCTCTCTGTTTTCCAGCCCTTACAGATGTAGAACCTTAAACACACTACAAGTTTGCATTTCCTGCTGTGCAAGAAAATTGTCAGCAACAAAAGAGTGATCAAATTGAGTTTTAAAAATGTTTCTAAAGTTTGTCATTTTCACTTTAAAATTTGCCATAATGAAAAATATATCAACCCCTACAAAAATGTCCATTCATTATAATACACATAATAATTCAAATGTCCTGTTGCTGCAGGATTATTTTCCTGCTCTAGCACACTGGCTCAAATTAAGATCCAACATCTGTACTCACCGTGAACTGTCTGATGGTAGCTCCCTCCGCCACCAGATGATGTTCGTGTTCTGGTGTGATGCAGTAGGCTATCCTCTAAAAAATAAACCATTACAGTACATTATATCACATAATTCATACCTTACAATAAACACATAGTCTTACACTGCATAAAACAGAATCCAAAGAGTTTAGATGCACATTGTCCCAAGCACAAGAGATATGATCTTGAAGCTTGTAATAAACTAGCGCTTTAATCTATGGTCACAGTTTATTCTATAGAGCCACCATTTCTTCTATAGATAAGGAACTTCGAGATAGCTCAAATATGTCGTACAGCGTTGTGATTCTGATGTGATCAGGCTGGACTGGATGTACACTGTACTGTAGAGTGTACTGCATGACCTCTGATGTCTCTTCCAGATTGCCCCCATCCTCATATCTGACTGAGTGCACTTGGTGTGATAACAGTATGATAGACTGTGATCTCAGCTGGAGGAAAAGCATGGGAGATAGTCATGGAAGGAGTCTAAACACTGCCAGGATATCAGAAGGAAATGCCACGAGGAGTGAGTAGGAAAACACAAGGTAACACTGTTTACTGCTCAGGAAGATCATCAGAGCTGTGGAATGTTGTTTTTATGATTGTACTCTACACTGTTCAGGCTTTGAACCCTCAAGATCTCTAACCAGCGTCCCAAAAGTACTGACATCATCAACCATCAACCATTGAAAAGGCTAAAAGGCTAAAAGCTAAATGCCTGCCATTGATCTAAGATTATCTTTGCATAAAATAAACACATACTATCCCAGGGGGGCAACCCTGGATAAAATTACGTCATAATCTGGTTATAAGGGTGGCATTTCAACCAGTTTTGACTGCTGGGATACAGATAAGAGGTTGCTATTTACCACAGCTTTCAAGCTACATGACTTCAAGCTACAGTACACACTGTATCTGCCAACATTAACACACCACATGTTAAAACCTCTTAAGGATTGGACCCTTTTTCGCCTAAAATTATATACCCAAATCTAACTGCCTGTAGCTCAACCTGAAGCAAGGATATGCATATTCTAGATACAATTTTTTTTATTTAGCTAGGCTAGTCAGTTAACAAATTCTTATTTACAATGACAGCCAACCCCAGCCAAACCCAGACAATGCTGGGCCAATTGTGCACCGCTCTATGGGACTCCCAATCACGGCCGGTTGTGATATAGCCTGGAATCAAACCAGGGTCTGTAGTGACGCCTCTAGCACTGAGATGCAGTGCTTTAGACCGCTGCGCCACTCGGGAGCCATTTGAAAGGAAACACTTTGAAGTTTGTGGAAATGTGAAATTAGTGTTGGAGAATATAACACATTAGATCTGGTAAAAGATAATACAAACAAAAAAACCTGCGTTTTCTATTTATTTTTTGGTTCCATAATCTTTGAGATGCAAGAGAAAGGCCATAAATTAAGATAGTAGCCTATGTGTCATTTAGATTGTGTCCACAAGATGGCAGCAGTGTGTGTGTAACGTTTCAGACTGATCCAGAGAAGATTTACTTCACTACACAACATTTTGCATCAATTCTGGCAGGAGTTTGCCCAAATGTGCCGAATTGGTCAATTTATACATTTTCAAGTACATAACTATAGAAAACATACAAAAATGCTATGGAAATAAAAAATGGATCATTAGCTCCCCTACAGAAAAGACACATCTAGATGGCCCTGCAGGGTGGGTGTGGAGCCAGAGACAGCAGTGGGGTCAAACTGTAGAACCCAGTTCCTACATTTGAATATCAAAATCGATTTTTTCAAACAAAATTACACTACATTTGTGACCCGATTCAGGAAACTAGGCGTATTTCGCAAGTCACGACCTCACAGGGGAGCTGTTTGAAGTCCAAAATATTTTTTTTGCAAAATGCGTTTTTTGGCAGAAATGCCTTTTCAATCGTGAACTTTCATGTGCCTTAATATCAAACTTGTATGCCATCTGTAAATATTAATACAATTGGTAAATTACGAGCCTAGTTGGTTTAGCCACAGAAAAAGTGAGCAACCTTCCCATTAGTCATGATTTACTTGAGATAATGAGTGGGCTGGACATGCCGAGAGTTGGATTTGGACTGGTCTACCATATAGGCCACGTCTGTCTATTGGAGCTGGTCAGTATGTTTAGGTAATCGTGTCGAACGCTGCTTTAAAAAAAATGTATTGTGTTGTAAAACTGAATAAACCTGATGTCAAGTTAAAGTGTACTGTTAGCTAGCTAACATTAGCTGGCTGGCTCGCTAGATAACGATATGTGTACGCTCTCCACTTTCTGGAAGACCGAGTTTTGAAATCAGTGGAATTCGAGCATGATAGCTAAGGAGATAGAGAAAACACCAGTCTGGATTACACTGTCAAACTAAGGCAACCATTCATGGCATCAGACAGGAGACACGTCCAACCATGATGTATACTGGTAAGATTTTCAGATATTACATGTTTCTAATTTTGATAGAAAGTGAGCTGTTAGCTAGCTAACGTTAGCTGGCTGGGTCGCTAGCTAACGTTAAGTGTATGATCTTATACTTCGTATCTCAGACACATTTGCTTGACTAGTTATAGCCATAGAACCTGGTTGGTTAGCTACCTGCAGATTCATGCAGGGTAGTAACGTCATGAGTTGTGATTATGGTCCATTGTTTAGCTTGCTAGCTAGCTAGCTACATATCTTAACAAAAGACCCCACTCTAATTTTGACAAAGTATTTTCATTTCAAGTTAAAGTGTACTGTTAGCTAGCTAACGTTCGCTGGCTGGCTTGCTAACTAACGTTACATCATGCGTTGGGATTCATTGTATACCTAGCTAGCTATCCAGTTACATTTCTTAACAAAAGACTCTCATCTTAGTGTGCCAGAGCGCAGAATAATTGATGCATTTTTGAACGCTTCACACCTGTTGAGTATGTCCGGTGTCAGCAAACATCGGCAACAAAGCGTATTTCAATTGTTGCCAGCAGCACAGTTACAGTCACCATCGCTCTGGATAACATGAAAAAAACCTAACCAGCTCTGCTATGGGGGAGTAAAATGGTCAGTGTGGGGTGTTCTCGCATTATGTGTCTGGAAGTAGCTAGCCAATGTTAGCCAGTTAGCTTGGGTGCTTGACTGTAGTTGTGAGGGCAGAGCTTTCGTAACAATCCTACTTATTGGCCAGAGCGTCCAGTGTGCACTCTGAACACGGAACCACAGATAGAGCAATAGGGCGAGTAATGTTTAATGAGCTGTTCTCTCTCTCAGATGTCTGGAAGTAGTTGGCAAGTTAGTACAGAACGCACGGATCAACCCTTAAAGATATTGGTGGGGCTTAGGCTTAAGAGGTTGTGAACAATGTTGAATGGGTGTAGACAAAGAAGGGCTCTCCAATAGTAGCACCAAAACATTGAAAGACGGTTTTCTCAAAAGTGAGTTTACAAGTTGAACAACTTTCAAAGCAAATGTACTTTCCCATTGTTTCCTCAAATGCAGTGTATGATATACCATTTTGTAGCTCTAAATCTCTACTTTTATCCAATGTAAAAAAAAGAAATTCAAATGTTGCTACATAAGACCGAATCCAGGTGGTGAGTCACATTTTATCTCTGGGACCCTCAGGATGACAAATCAGAGCAAGATTACTGAATGTAAGTACATGATTTACCTTCAGAGGTGACTGTCTCAAACCAGTGTTTTGTTGTTGTGCATTATCCTCAAACAATAGAATGGTATTTTATTTCTATAACAGCTACTGTAAATTGGACACTGCAGTTAGATTAACAAGAATTTAAGCTTTCTGCCCATATAAGATATTTCTATGTCCCGGAAAGTTGGCTGTTGTATACAACGTTTTCTAGTCACATTATCGCATATGACCAACAACCTTCCCGGTATAGGGACACCGATCCCGTAGAAGTTTTAATGTTTTTTCATGTATGTAAATTGTAAAGTCTTTTGTCTGTAATGTCTTTTATGTTATATGTCGGACCCCAGTAAGACTAGCTGTCGCCATTGGCGTTGGCTAATGGGCATCCTAATAAATCAAATCAAATCGATCTAAGGTTATCTTTACATTATATAAACAACAACTATGCAGATGAGGGGGATTTGTTTTTCCACAGACCTGTTTGAATGTCCCTGGCATACTGAGGAACTTGTAGATGGCGTAGATGGGCACAAACATCATGGAGGACAGAGCTACGCCCCAGCCAATCACATTGGACCATGAAGGAAAGACATAGTCATCATAACTCAGGCCCGTGGACGTCACGATGCTGGCTATCACCACGACCTGGGGAGAGGAGAGAAACAACAGAACAGATCGCTAGGTCATCATACAAACTGGGGACAGGAGAAACAACAGAACGGTTAGCTAGGTCATCATACAAACTGAGGACAGGAGAAACAACAGAACAGATAGCTAGGTCACCATATAAACTGGGGACAGGAGAAAGAACAGAATGGTTAGCTAGGTCACCATATAAACTGGGGAAAGGAGAAACAACAGAACAGATCGCTAGGTCACCATACAAACTGAGGACAGGAGAAACAACAGAATGGTTAGCTAGGTCACCATATAAACTGAGGACAGGAGAAACAACAGAATGGTTAGCTAGGTCACCATATAAACTGAGGACAGGAGAAACAACAGAACGGTTAGCTAGGTCACCATATAAACTGAGGACAGGAGAAACAACAGAATAGTTAGCTAGGTCACCATATAAACTGAGGACAGGAGAAACAACAGAACGGTTAGCTAGGTCACCATATCATCAAAGCACCAAATCATCAAAGGTCACCAAATCATCAAGGAACCCACCAGGTACAACCCTAAATCCGTAAACATGGGCACCCTAATAGACATTATCCTGACCAACTTGCCCTCCAAATACACCTCTGCTGTCTTCAATCAAGATCTCAGCGATCACTGCCTCATTGCCTGGCTCAGCCACGGGTCCGCGGTCAAACGACCACCCCTCATCACTGTCAAACGCTCCCTAAAACACTTCTGCGAGCAGGCCTTTCTAATCGACCTGGCCCGGGTACCCTGGAAGGATATTGACCTCATCCCGTCAGTTGAGGATGCCTGGTCATTCTTTAAAAGTTACTTCCTCACCATATTAGACAAGCATGCTCCGTTCAAAAAATGCAGAACAAAGAACAGATATAGCCCTTGATTCACTCCAGACCTGACTGCCCTCGACCAGCACAAAAACATCCTGTGGCGAACTGCAATAGCATCGAAGAGCCCCCGCGATATGCAACTGTTCAGGGAAGTCAGGAACCAATATACGCAGTCAGTCAGGAAAGCAAAGGCCAGCTTTTTCAAGCAGAAATTTGCATCCTGTAGCTCTAACTCCAAAAAGTTCTGGGATACTGTAAAGTCCATGGAAAACAAGAGCACCTCCTCCCAGCTGCCCACTGCACTGAGGCTAGGTAACACGGTCACCACTGATAAGTCCGTGATAATCGAAAACTTCAACAAACATTTCTCAATGGCTGGCCATGCCTTCCTCCTGGCGACTCCAACCTTGGCCAACAGCCCCGCCCCCCCCCCGCTGCTACTCGCCCAAGCCTCCCCAGCTTCTCCTTTTCCCATATCCAGATAGCAGATGTTCTGAAAGAGCTGGAAAACCTGGACCCATACAAATCAGCTGGGCTTGACAATCTGGACCCCCTATTTCTGAAACTGTCCGCCGCCATTGTCGCACCCCCTATTACCAACCTGTTCAACCTCTCCTTCGTATCATCTGAGATCCCCAAGGATTGGAAAGCTGCCGCGGTCATCCCCCTCTTCAAAGGGGGGGACACCCTGGACCCAAACTGTTACAGACCTATATCCATCCTGCCCTGCCTATCTAAGGTCTTCGAAAGCCAAGTCAACAAACAGATCACTGACCATCTCGAATCCCACCGTACCTTCTCCTCTGTGCAATCCGGTTTCCGAGCCGGTCACGGGTGCACCTCAGTCACGCTCAAGGTACTAAACGATATCATAACCGCCATCGATAAAAGACATTACTGTGCAGCCGTCTTCATCAACCTGGCCAAGGCTTTCGACTCTGTCAATCACCATATTCTTATCGGCAGACTCAATAGCCTCAGACTCAATAGCCTTTTCTAATGACTGCCTTGCCTGGTTCACCAACTACTTTGCAGACAGAGTTCAGTGTGTCAAATCGGAGGGCATGTTGTCCGGTCCTCTGGCAGTCTCTATGGGGGTACCACAGGGTTCAATTCTCGGGCCGACTCTTTTCTCTGTATACATCAATGATGTTGCTCTTGCTGCGGGCGATTCCCTGATCCACCTCTACGCAGACGACACCATTCTGTATACTTCCGGCCCTTCCCTGGACACTGTGCTATCTAACCTCAAAACGAGCTTCAATGCCATACAACACTCCTTCCGTGGCCTCCAACTGCTCTTAAACGCTAGTAAAACCAAATGCATGCTTTTCAACCGTTCGCTGCCTGCACCCGCACGCCCGACTAGCATCACCACCCTGGACGGCTCCGACCTAGAATATGTGGACATCTATAAGTACCTAGGTGTCTGGCTAGACTGCAAACTCTCCTTCCAGACTCATATCAAACATCTCCAATCCAAAATCAAATCTAGAGTCGGCTTTCTATTCCGCAACAAAGCCTCCTTCACTCACGCCGCCAAACTTACCCTAGTAAAACTGACTATCCTACCGATCCTCGACTTCGGCGATGTCATCTACAAAATAGCTTCCAATACTCTACTCAGCAAACTGGATGCAGTTTATCACAGTGCCATCCGTTTTGTTACTAAAGCACCTTATACGACCCACCACTGCGACCTGTATGTCCTAGTCGGCTGGCCCTCGCTACATGTTCGTCGTCAGACCCACTGGCTCCAGGTCATCTACAAGGCTATGCTAGGTAAAGTGCCGCCTTATCTCAGTTCACTGGTCACGATGGCTACACCCACCCGCAGCACGCGCTCCAGCAGGTGTATCTCACTGATCATCCCTAAAGCCAAAACCTCATTTGGACGCCTTTCCTTCCAGTTCTCTGCTGCCTGCGACTGGAACGAATTGCAAAAATCTCTGAAGTTGGAGACTTTTATCTCCCTCAACAACTTTAAAAATCTGCTATCCGAGCAGCTAACCGATCGCTGCAGCTGTACATAGTCCATCTGTAAACTACCCACCCAATTTACCTACCTCACCCCCATACTGCTTTTATTTATTTACTTTTCTGCTCTTTGCACACCAGTATCTCTTCTTGCACATGATCATCTGATGATTTATCACTCCAGTGTTAATCTGCTAAATTGTAATTATTCGATTTATTGCCTAACTCATGCCTTTTGCACACATTGTATATAGATTCTCTTTTTTCTACCATGTTATTGACTTGTTTATTGTTTACTCCATGTGTAACTCTGTGTTGTTGTCTGTTCACACTGCTATGCTTTATCTTGGCCAGGTCGCAGTTGCAAATGAGAACTTGTTCTCAACTAGCCTACCTGGTTAAATAAAGGTGAAATAAATAAAATAAAAAATATATATAAACTGGGGACAGGAGAAACAACAGAATGGTTAGCTAGGTCACCATATAAACTGGGGACAGGAGAAACAACAGAATGGTTAGCTAGGTCACCATATAAACTGGGGACAGGAGAAACAACAGAATGGTTAGCTAGGTCACCATATAAACTGAGGACAGGAGAAACAACAGAACAGATCGCTAGGTCATCATACAAACTGAGGACAGGAGAAACAACAGAACAGATCGCTAGGTCATCATACAAACTGAGGACAGGAGAAACAACAGAACAGATCGCTAGGTCATCATACAAACTGAGGACAGGAGAAACAACAGAACAGATCGCTAGGTCATCATACAAACTGAGGACAGGAGAAACAACAGAACAGATCGCTAGGTCATCATACAAACTGAGGACAGGAGAAACAACAGAACAGATCGCTAGGTCACCATATAAACTGAGGACAGGAGAAACAACAGAACGGATAGCTAGGTCACCATATAAACTGAGGACAGGAGAATCAACAGAACTGTTAGCTAGGTCACCATATAAACTGAGGACAGGAGAAACAACAGAATGGTTAGCTAGGTCATCATACAAACTGAGGACAGGAGAAACAACAGAACAGATCGCTAGGTCATCATACAAACTGAGGACAGGAGAAACAACAGAACGGTTAGCTAGGTCATCATATAAACTGAGGACAGGAGAAACAACAGAATGGTTAGCTAGGTCATCATATAAACTGAGGACAGGAGAAACAACAGAATGGTTAGCTAGGTCACCATATACACAGAGGACAGGAGAAACAACAGAATGGTTAGCTAGGTCACCATATAAACTGAGGACAGGAGAAACAACAGAATGGTTAGCTAGGTCACCATATACACAGAGGACAGGAGAAACAACAGAATGGTTAGCTAGGTCACCATATAAACTGAGGACAGGAGAAACAACAGAATGGTTAGCTAGGTCACCATATAAACTGAGGACAGGAGAAACAACAGAATGGTTAGCTAGGTCACCATATACACAGAGGACAGGAGAAACAACAGAATGGTTAGCTAGGTCACCATATAAACTGAGGACAGGAGAAACAACAGAATGGTTAGCTAGGTCACCATATAAACTGAGGACAGGAGAAACAACAGAATGGTTAGCTAGGTCACCATATAAACTGAGGACAGGAGAAACAACAGAATGGTTAGCTAGGTCACCATATAAACTGAGGACAGGAGAAACAACAGAATGGTTAGCTAGGTTACCATATACACAGAGGACAGGAGAAACAACAGAATGGTTAGCTAGGTCACCATATAAACTGAGGACAGGAGAAACAACAGAATGGTTAGCTAGGTCACCATATAAACTGGGGACAGGAGAAACAACAGAATGGTTAGCTAGGTCACCATATAAACTGAGGACAGGAGAAACAACAGAATGGTTAGCTAGGTCATCATACAAACTGAGGACAGGAGAAACAACAGAACGGTTAGCTAGGTCACCATATAAACTGGGGACAGGAGAAACAACAGAATGGTTAGCTAGGTCACCATATAAACTGAGGACAGGAGAAACAACAGAATGGTTAGCTAGGTCACCATATAAACTGAGGACAGGAGAAACAACAGAATGGTTAGCTAGGTCACCATATAAACTGAGGACAGGAGAATCAACAGAACGGCTAGCTAGGTCACCATATAAACTGAGGACAGGAGAAACAACATAACCGTTAGCTAGGTCACCATATTAACTGAGGACAGGAGAAACAACAGAATGGTTAGCTAGGTCACCATATAAACTGAGGACAGGAGAAACAACAGAATGGTTAGCTAGGTCACCATATAAACTGAGGACAGGAGAATCAACAGAACGGCTAGCTAGGTCACCATATAAACTGAGGACAGGAGAAACAACATAACCGTTAGCTAGGTCACCATATTAACTGAGGACAGGAGGAACAACAGATCTGCTAGGTCTTGATGCTGGCTATCACCACAAAGTAAGGAGAGGAGAAAAAACAACAGTGGTTATAATATTCCCAACAAGACATCAAACAGAGCTTCTGTAGAAATAACGAATACTCCTCCTCCACTCCGCCACTGTTCATTTTGACAAAAAAATGTAAGCATTGCAGAGATGAAATTGAGTTGAATAGAACAGACTAGGGCATGGTCGCTCCCTCTGGGGTTTGAACATACTGTAGTAGACTTTCACTGTAAGTACTCTGGTTCACCAGGCTGCTGTAGACTAGAGACTGGAGGCCCATCACCACTGAACTGTAGCTCTGTAGCTTTGTAACTGTTGCCCCAGAGAGCAGCAAACATCACTAGTAGTTATAATACAACACTGGAAGGTCAGGGAAGTGTCTCTTCCTCGTCTCCAACTGAATATCAAAGGCCAACAACATTCTTCTATGTCCTTCTTCTACAAATGCCATCTACGCAACAGCCAAAGTTGCATGCTATCTTCCTGATATTAGCTGTTTCTGCCTTGCTTCTGGAGGTAAGGCTAGCAGAACTATGGTAGCATACACTACACATTAAAACTAAACAATGATAGCTCTCCTCAGACATAAGGTTTAAAGATCATGGTGATATATTGGCTTACAATCTAATCTACCTCTTTTCCGGGCTTTCAATCTTCCTCTGCTCTTTTTTTTTTCCTGTTTGCCATATAAAACATATAAACTTCCCATATGGAAGGAAGAATATTGACTTATGACTGATTATAATCAATGTAAAAGCATTAAGGGAAATACATAATTTCCCACCAAGACAAATAATTTGCTTTTGGTAATCCTTATCTATACAAACCCATACAGTATCTGTGCTTCATTGACATAGCATATTTCTAATATTATAAAATATAGAGACCTACACATCCTTAACTAATTACCAGTGCACTGAACATTCTGTAAATCAATATGTTCAGTAAGTTGTAGTTCAATCAATCAAATGTATTTATAAAGCCCTTTTTACATCATCCGATATCTCAAAGTACTATACAGAAACCCAGCCTAAAACCCCAAACAGCAAGCAAAGCAGATGTAGAAGCACGGTGGCTAGGAAAAACTCCCTAGAAAGGCAGGAACCTAGGAAGAAACCTAGAGAGGAACCAGGCTCTCAGGGGGGCCCAGTCCTCTTCTGGCTGTGCTGGGTTGAGATTATAACAGTATGGCCAAGATGTTCAAACATAGTTATATTGTAGTTTATTCAGTTTTCATGGTGAGTTCATGTGATGCTAATCTATTCTTGGAGATACAGTACTTCTAACATGGAGGCGAACAACCTTTAAAAAAATATAACAGGAAAACATATTTCCTGTGGCAATTTACAAATTGCTGGCACATAATAGGAGGTTAAAAAGACTATAGTACAGTATATGGCAGCCAGTAACAATTAAGAAACCTCTTTTGTGAATTTCCTAATTTAAGCACAATGACATAGATCATGATTCCTACAGTATGTTTAATACCTTAGGCTTGTGTCAGGTACTTTGCCCTCCCATCCCCACCCCCAGCACCATGCCAAAGGCTTCCACCCCACCCCTGTCCCCCAACCAGCCCTGTCTTGCCCCCCGGGGGTCTTACCAGTAGGAAGGTGGGGCTGACAAACTTCCAGCACAGCCTCCAGTAGAGACCTGGCTTGAAGCCCATCATGCTCTCGATATCCTCACTGAAGCGGTCCACGCCTGGAGAGGAAACACAGGGCAGAAGACCAGGGCATGAACTCACGCACACAGAACCAGACCCATAAACCCACTGCAGACCTGGTTCAAATAGTACTTGTTTCCTTACAAACACTGAAGCTGAGCTTGATTGATTGAGCCCGGTGCAATACAACCAATAGTCCCGAAAGTAGAAACCCTGCCCATCTGGCACTACGGGAAGGTTGAATCAAATACTCAACGTACTTTAAAGAAAACAAATACTATTTGCACCCAGGTCAGACCTACACTCCGCTTTGCTTCTGATGTCTCAAGTTCACAGGGGAACTAACGCTCCTCTCATCAATTTCCATACATAACAGGTGGAGCATTGGCTGAGAAAGAGCTTCATGGCACACAACTCCAATTTCTTGTATAATTATGAGTTCACACAGCAGTAAAAATGCAGCTCAATGATATCTGTTTCATAAAAGTCTCTGAGCCTTCCAATTATGTTATATTATAATTTCACACAGGGTTAAGTCTGCCTATAAGGAGATGGACTGTGTCCCAAACGGCACTATATAGTGCACTACTTTTGACTAAAAGTAGTACACTATATAGGGAATATGGTGCCATTCGGTACACAACCATGATGTTTCTATAGCTTGGTCATACTGTTTCTTTATCAGGGCAGCCCAGGCCTGTTAACATCTACAAGAAGACCCTCTCCGTTTATCTCCTCCCTAGAACAGCTCAGCATCTGAGGTGCTCTGTCTGTCTCACCTCCTCATGAGGTTCAGTTTCAACAGTTAATGCTGATTATAAATCATGGTGTACATTGATGGGCTGTAGTTTAAAGATAAAGCACAATTCCTCTTGCCGGCGTACAGTATTATCTCTGTGCAATACATAAAACACTAAACAGACTGCATACAACTGTTCACACACCATATAATCATTCACTACTCTCCCTCACGTAGAGGAGAGGAGTATTGGGAGAGATGGAGATCTATTAGTGAAGAGAGGCAGTCTAGAAGATAAGAGGAGGGAGGGAGTGTATGGAGAAATGGAAAGAGGAGTATTGGGAGAGATGGAGAAAGGGGGTTAACAGTGGAGGTCTAAGGAAGGGAAGCACGGTGTCTCTACACTGCCAGTAAAGGTCAGGTGTAGCTGCAGGGCCTGGGTAGTGACGATGCCATGGAGTTAGGGAGGTTGAGAGAGCCCAGCGGAGGAGAGGGCAGGCCAGGAGAGGGCAACTGTGGGCAGGGGGTGATGGAGGGTGGGGTGATGGAGGGATGGACAGAACAAAGGGCTGGGCTCTAATGAACAACAGAAGAGGATGAGGAAAGGTACAGTAGATAAGCAGGTTCACCACAGTAAGAAGTCAGCATTAGTACCTAATGCCTCTGTACTAGGCTAAGGGGGACCGATTATACATACCGTAGAACCAGGACACCCCAATGGCCTCAATCAGCACCCCAAACAAGATGGAGGTCCCCGCCGCGTAGTTATCCAACAAAGTCAGCACATATATACCTCCCTGACAGACAGAGAGAGAGAGACAGATACAGAGACACAATGACAAAAGGTTGTTGCAGATGTTACTGAGGGCAACCTGGCTGCAGTTAACTACTGTGAGCTGACAAGGATAAGCATGAAACAAAGCTTATCCAGTCAGTCAATAACAATAGTTCACATGGTTGGACAGGGCTTTCCCTTTTCTGTCTTTGCTGTGACTGATCCACCTAAATCACAGAGGCACACTCTATCTTGTGTCTCTTTGGTTTGATTTATGCAATCATATGACAACTGTGAAAATCATATGTGACTCAGAGGAACAGGAAGTGACCTCACATTAGTGACGCAGAAGAGCGCGACAAGGAAGGTTCCGAATGCCGTGGCGAAGGTGAACAGCTTCCTGTTCCTCTTCAGGATCTTGAAGTCGTCTGACAGTCCTGTGATGACTGCCTCCATACCGCCCATCTAGAGGACAGTCAGACAGACAGACAGACAGACAGACAGACAGACAGACAGACAGACAGACATTAGGATGATTCAGTGGCACAAACACATTAACCATAGTGCCTACAGCAGCAATGTAACAGAATCACATAAAGTCTTCGCACCCAAACAGAATACCTTTGGCCTAGAATATAAATGATCAGACCTAGCTTTCTTAGTGCAGTGCTACATTGGGCATGACTACTACTGTAAAATAAAATGTTCCCCTACTGTGGAATTTCCTTTCTCTCTTCATTTACAGTAAACGATCACCTTGTGTAACTGAGAAATTGAATGAGGAAAAATGTAAATCTCTGTGAACAAAGTTTTCCTGTGTTTCAGGTTGCAGTGCATGTGATTTTCCACCTCAAGCGTCATGGTTATTGGGTAACAGTCAAAACAACTGCCTTCCCACACTGCCTCTAGTCTAGACAATACCTAGAGCACTCACTGCAATCATGGGAAAGTAGAATAATGCAGAGAGAGAGACAGAGCGAGGGAGAGCGAGAGGGACAGAGAGAGAGACAGAGAAAGAGAAAGACAGAGAGAGAGAGAGAGAGAGAGAGACAGAGACAGAGACAGAGAGAGAGAGACAGAGAGAGAGAGAGAGAGAGAGAGAGAGAGAGAGAGAGAGAGAGAGAGAGAGAGAGAGAGAGAGACAGAGGGAGAGAGAGACACAGAGGGAGAGAGAGACACAGAGGGAGAGAGAGACACAGAGGGGGAGAGAGAGAGAGAGAGAGAGAGAGAGAGAGAGAGAGAGAGAGAGAGAGAGAGAGACAGAGAGAGAGAGAGAGAGGGAGAGGGAGAGAAAGAGGGAGAGGGAGAGAAAGAGGGAGAGAAAGAGGGAGAGAAAGAGGGAGAGAGAGAGAGAGAGAGAGAGAGAGAGAGAGGGAGAGAGAGAGGGAGAGAGAGAGGGAGAGAGAGAGAGAGAGAGGGAGAGGGAGAGGGAGAGGGAGAGGGAGACAAAGAGGGAGAGGGAGAGGGAGAGGGAGAGGGAGAGGGAGAGGGAGAGGGAGACACAGAGACACAGAGACACAGAGACACAGAGACACGGAGAGAAAGAGGGAGAGAGAGAGAGAGACAGGGAGAGAGAGAGAGAGACAGGGAGAAACAGAGAGAGAGAGAGAGAGACAGGGAGAAACAGAGAGAGAGAGACAGAGAGAGACAGGGAGAAACAGAGAGAGAGAGACAGAGAGAGACAGGGAGAAACAGAGAGAGAGAGACAGAGAGAGACAGAAAGAGAGAGACAGGGAGAGACAGAAAGAGAGAGAGACAGGGAGAGAGAGACAGGGAGAGACAGAAAGAGAGAGAGACAGGGAGAGACAGAAAGAGAGAGAGACAGGGAGAGACAGAAAGAGAGAGAGACAGAGAGAGCAAGACAGGGAGAGAGAGACAGGGAGAGACAGAAAGAGAGAGAGACAGAGAGAGCAAGACAGGGAGAGAGAAGAGAGAGAGAGAGAAACAGAGAGACAGAGACAGCGAGACAGATATAGATAGATAGACTGGAGGAGATTACATAGTATTCTAATCTTCACATACTATAAATCCACTCGATAGATCAGATAAACCCACCATAAGATAGAAACAAAAGGTCAGTGCCCTGTGGTGGGACATAGCATGCAGTCATTCAACCCTGAGGAGGGCCAGTAACTCACAGAGCTGTCGATGCCCAGAGTCAGCAGCATGATGAAGAATACTATGGCCCAGAAGGTAGATCCAGGCAGGGTGGAGATGGCCTCAGGATAGATGATGAACACCAGTCCTGCACCTGCACTCACACAAAGATACACAGATAGAGACACTTGTGATAGGACATACCAGAGCCAACTGACTACCATCAGTCCATAAAACGGTGCCTTGTTTGGTGGGATGATGAAATAAAACAGTAAATTGTTGGGTGGGATGTTGATGTATAACTTCTTTGTCCTGAGCTTGACCCTGTCCACAAGGTTGTTTTAGAGGAAATAAGAGATGATTTATCAATGGAAAGGAAAGTGAAAGAAGGAGGAGCGGATGGAGAAAGACAGAAGTGAGGACACAAGATGACAACGAAATGACAGACAGCTAGAGACAGTGGAAAGTAGAAAACAGAAGAAATAGAAAGCAAAGCAGATTTTTAACAGATCCCATTCTTTTTGTATGTCTGCCAACCCCTCTCCACAGCAGACCAGTATTTATGTGACTTCTTGGAAACTGTTTCCCTTAAAAAAACGGTTTGAAATGTTCTCTGGTATTTCAATTCCATCTGAACCCCAGAGCCTCTCAGCTACTGTTGCAATCAATTATATTAAAAGCATTGCACGTTGCTGCTCATTCTTAAAGGGATGATTCACCCATTTTGAATGTTACGTCATTTTTGTGCATCACTGAGCAATGTTCAATCGATTCCTGGGATCATTTCATGTTTTCATGTGTATCTGAGCTATTGCCGTACAAGCAGGCAGAAATACAGCCGGTATGATGACTTTTGCATCACTTGTCATACCAGCTGTATTTCTGCCTGCTTGAATGGCAGTAGCTCAGATATACATGAAAACATGAAATCGCTTACAGATGCACAAAAAAGATATAACATTCAAAATGGGTGAATCTTTCCTTTAAGTTGTTTGATTCAGTGAGCAGTAACAGTAAGCTTGAGGAATGTTTAGTTCCATGATGAATTTATATGTTTCGACTGGGTTTGAAACTCTCTAAATGGTGTGTAGATGACTGACTGTTGGGTGTTGTCAGAATCCTGTCCTCCCTTAGAGCGGGTGACTGCCCTCGCTCTTCTCAGGGTCAGACAGGGACTGTTCATGTGTTGAGTCTGTCCTAGCTGAGTCATAGCCTGGGTGGATCCACCATACAAACACAGCACTCTGGGGGCTGGCCAGGGAAAAGAGAATACTGTGGGTAGCCTGCGATATAGCCTTATACTGTATGTTTCCTAATAAGGCATGTCTATCTTCCTATCTTTTTCTTTGTGTTTTATGAGGTATCTATGCTGTGGACAGTTTGGTCATAAATCTGGTTCTAAATGAAGTTGGGTGTGTTGTTGGAGTGTGTGTGGTCTGGGTGTGTTACGCATGTCATCCTCCTGTGTGTGTACATGTGTGTATGTGTGTGTGTGTGTGTGTGTGTGTGTGTGTGTGTGTGTGTGTGTGTGTGTGTGTGTGTGTGTGTGTGTGTGTGTGTGTGTGTGTGTGTGTGTGTGTGTGTGTGTGTGTGTGTGTGTGTGTGTGTGAGAGTGTGTGTGTGTGTGTGTGTGTGTGTGTGTGTGTGTGTGTGTGTGTGTGTGTGTGTGTGTGTGTGTGTGTGTGCATGCGTGCATATCTAGTAGGGTTCCTTTCACCTTCGGTGGCCACGTCCTCTATCCTGACTCCGTGTTTGTAGGCCATGTAGCCGAGCACAGAGAAGATGGCAAACCCTGAAAAGAAGCTGGTGACACAGTTCACTGTGCTGGTCAGGATAGCATCCCTGTTGGGAAGAGAACACACACACATAAAACATGTTTAGAAAAATAAAGCTACCATGATAGTACCAGGACAGGTTTTAGAACAATAATAAACCCACCATATTAACACTTTGACTATTGGACTTCCTGTTGCTTCCTTGAACCATAGTCAATCTAAACCAACATTTCTATTGGAACCATATCTTGGGTCTTGTCTTGAGGGTCTTGTCTTGAGGGTCTTGTCTTGAGGGTCTTGTCTTGAGGGTCTGTCTTTAGGGTCTTGTCTTGAGGGTCTTGTCAAGGTATTAGAATACAGAATAACGAAGGGGCCGTAACCCCCCACCCCACCACCAAGCCCTGGGTCCAACCTCACCACATCACAGCAAGCTTCTGCCACAACATGGACCCAGCAGAGATCTCCCAGATCCGGAACGTGGTAGGCCACCAAGGAGCACTGTTAGGACGGCAGCAAGAACAGGTCTCCCAAATCTCCGGGAACCTTCGGGCACTTGCTGAGTCCCTCCAACCATGGCACGCCCCCAACCCAGGAGGAGCCAATGCCCAGGTCTCATCGCCCAGTGCTACAGACGTCGTTGTGTTTCCTCCAGGGAACCTGCACCGGAAGCCCAAGATCCCAGCCCCTGAGCGGTATGACGGTCACCCGGGAGGATGCAAGGGGTTTCTCACTCAGTGTACTCTGGTGTTCGGGCTACATTTTTACATTTACATTTTAGTCATTTAGCAGACGCTCTTATCCAGAGCGACTTACAGTAGAGTGCATACATTTTATTACATTCTTACATTTCATTACATTTTTACATACTGAGACAAGGATATCCCTACCGGCCAAACCCTCCCTAACCCGGACGACGCTATGCCAATTGTGCGTCGCCCCACGGACCTCCCGGTTGCGGCCGGCTGCGACAGAGCCTGGGCGCGAACCCAGCCCAGGCGCGAACCCAGAGACTCTGGTGGCGCAGCTAGCACTGCGATGCAGTGCCCTAGACCACTGCGCCACCCGGGAGGTCAGTCCGCCTCATTCCACACCGATCGGGCCATGATCACCTACATCATCTCTCTACTCTCGGGCAGGGCCCTGGCATGGGCAATGGCGGTGTGGGAACAGCAGCCACCATCTTGCAGAGCCGTAGTAGCCTTCACTGCCAAGCTGCAACGAGTCTTCAACCACCCAGTCTGCCGGACGAGAAGTGGCTAGCCAACTGTTCAACCTCCGCCAAGGGGCCATTGAGTTCCGCATCCTCGCCGCCGAGAGTGGGTGGAATACGGAGGCACTGGTTACCGCTTTCTACCAGGGTCTGTCTAACTCCATCAAAGATGAACTGCCCACTCGGGAACTGGGAGAGGACCTCGAGTCCCTGAAAACACTGGCAATCAGGTTTGACAACCGGGAACGGGGGAGACAGCACCCTTTTGACACCACTCCAGAATTCCGGTTTCCTGAGCACCCCCAAGGCCACCGAGCCCAGCATGGAAGATCCCATGCAGCTGGGTCGCACATGTCTGAGCCCACAGGAGTGTGACAGGCGCATGCACGAAGGCTCCCCGGGGTCGTCTGTATTCCCTCTCGACCCCTGAAGCAGCAGTCATGGACAATAACATCCGGGAATCTCTGGAGGCAGGTTTCAATCGCCCCTCTACATCCCCTGCTGGTGGATGTAAGAAGGATGGAGGCCTGCATCCCTGCTTCGACTACAGAGGGCTGAACCAGATTACAATCAAGAATTGTTACCCCCTATCCCTGATGACCTCCGCATTGGAGTTGGTCCAAGGGGCCCAATTCTTCACCAAACTAGACCTCCGCAACGCTTACAATCTGGTGAGAATCAGGGAGGGGGATGAATGGAAGACAGCCTTTAATACCCCTAGTGGCCACTATGAGTATTTAGTCATGCCCTTCAGATTATCGAACTCACCGGCAGTCTTTCAAGCATTGGTCAATGACACCCTGAGGGATATGTTGAATCGGTTCGTCTTTGTTAACCTCAACGACATCTTGATTTTCTCCAAGACCCTTCCAGACACATACTGCATGTCCACCAAGTCCTGAGACACCTCCTGCAGAGTCAACTATATGTCAAGATAGAGAAGTGTGAGTTCCAGATATCCCAGGATACCTTCCCGGGTCACATTATCTCTATCACATGCACCCAAATGGACCCCGTAAAGATTGAGGCGGTCGCAAACTGGCCCCGTCCCACCTCACTCAAGCAGGTCCAGGGGTTCCTTGGGTTTTCCAATTTTTACAGGCGTTTTACATACAACTTTGGTGCGGGTGCAGAGCCTCTCACGGTCCTAACCCGCAAGTCCCAGACCCGTTTTTGCTGGACCCCAAGGATGACAGGGCATTCATGGAGCTCAAGGGACGTTTCACCTCTGGATCCATCCTCGTTCATCCTGATTCGACTCGTCCCTTTGTGGTGGAGGTGGACGTCTCGGACACCGGAGCAGGGGCGGCCATTTCACAGCGGAACAAGTAGGACAAGAAACTGCACCCATGCCCCTTTTTCTACAAACGGTTCGTGCCAGCGGAACGCAACTACGATGTAGGCAACCGGGAGCTCTTGGCAGTTAAGTGGGCTCTTGAGGGGTGTAGACACTGGTTGGAGAGGGCACCTCATCCTTTCGTGATCTGGACAGACCATAAGAACTTGGTCTCCTTTCAAGAAGCCAAGAGGTTGAACGCTCGCCAGGCTAGGTGGGCTCTGTTTTTTAATATGTTTGATTTTACACTAGCCTATCGCCCGGGATCCAAGAATCAGAAGGCAGATGCCCTGTTGCTCCAACATGATATCTCCAACGAGTTGAGGGATCCCGAGCCCATCATCCCCAGCTCACGCATTGTGGCCCCTGTGATATGGAGTATTGAGACCACGGTCCGACAAGCCCAGACCCAAGAACCTGACCCCGGCGATCAGCCCGGTCCCAAGTACTACAATGGGGACACTCCTCTAAATGAACTGGGCATCAAAGGGTTAATCGGACACTGGAGTTCCTGAGGTGGAAATTCTGGTGGCCCAACATGATGGAGGATGTGAGATCCTTTGTTGCGGCCTGTTCCATCTGTGCCCAAAGCAAGTCATCACGTCAGCGACCAGCCGGGTTGCTCCAACCTCTACCCATCCCCAGCCGGCACTGGTCACATCTGTCTGTAGATTTTATTACGGGGTTAACTCCATCTCAAGGGCTTACCACTATCCTGGTGGTGGACGATCGCTTCTCCAAGGCAGCCCATTTCATTGCCTTACCCAAGATGCCTTCAGTGAAGGAGACCGCTGATCTCGTGATTATCCATGTCTTTCGACTACACGGAGTTCCCCCGAACATTGTCTCAGATCGTGGGCCCCAGTTTGCCGTATGGTATTGTAAGGCCTTTGGCGAGTCTCTTCTCGGGATTCCACCCTCAGTCGAATGGGCAAACTGTGCGAGCCAACCAGGAGCTGGAGAGGTTCCACCGCTGCTTTGTCTCCACTCAGGCCAGCAACTGGAGCAAGTTCCTCATCTGAGCAGAGTATGCTCATAACACACAGCTGAACTCGCCATTTGAGTGTCAGTTCGGGTTCGACCTCCCCCTATTTCATGAACAAGAGGCCGAAGCGGAGGTGCCATCAGCCGAGGCGTTCATTCGACGATGTCATCGCATCTGGATCAGAGCGCGATCCTCCTTGCTCCACTCCTCTGCCCAACACCAACATCAGGCAAACCGGCACTGAAGACCTCTTCGACTCCTCCGACCGGTTCAATGGGTGTGGCTGTCCACCTGTGATCTTCCTTTAAAGTTGGACTCGCGGAAGCTCGATCCACGCTACATAGGACCATTTAATATCCCGAGTCGCATCAACCCGGTCACCTATCATCTTCTCAGGTCCATGAGAGTCTGTCCGAACTTTCATGTCTCCCGTCTCAAGCTGGTAAGGACCAGTCCATTCTCTTCCCTGACACCTGCTCCTCCGCCCCCTCAACTTATGAATGGCGGCCCGCCTTACACGGTCCAGTGTCTGTTGGAGGCTCGTTGAGTCCGAGGGACCCTGCAGCAGAGGTGTGGACTCGAGTCACATGACTTGGACTCGAGTCACAAATATGATGACTTGGAACTCGACTTTGACTGGGATGGGGGCGCTGTTTAGACTATTTATGCTAATTGGGTAATTTTTGAAACGGCTTCCCACAAAATCCTTGATCGTACAATATGCATATTATTATTATTATTGGATAGAAAACAGTCTATAGTTTCTATAGGAGTTGAAATTTTGTCTCTAAGTGGAACAGAGCCCATTCTACAGCAATTTCCCTGACATGGAGTCAGATTTCAGAAATGTTGGCCACTGTTCTGAAGTCAGTTAAAAGGGCACTGTTATTGCTATGACTATACGGACACTTCTTACGTCTTCTCCTGGATGCCTTTACGTGATGACGATTCCAATGGGGTCGATTGCGCGTTCACAGGCCCTATAAATTAAAAAACCCTGTAGCTAGCAAGTCTTTCCTTGCTGCGTAACGCGCGTGCTGGACACCGACCCGCTCCTGTTCCAAGCTTTAGTTTAGCCTGTTATATTTCTCCGGTCATCTTTTCACTCGTTATAGGAGTTAAAAACATCATAAGGTAGTTAATTTAAAGCGTTTTATAGCAATTTATATCCGTTTAGTGCGATTTTGGGACATTTATTTTTGAAACGATGTGAATAGCTGGGCACGCTTTTCAGTTCATCCCGAACGCAGTTGGCATTTCCACATGGCAAGAGGACAGCTTTCCACCAAAAGACGATTACTCCCAAGAAAGGATCCTTTGCCCAAGATACTGACGGAAGAACAGCTCAAGGTAGGACATTTTTATTATGATAAATCGTGTTTCTTTCCGAAACATTTTAGTGGCTTAGGACGCCATGTTTTTTGACGTAGCTTCGCTTGGCGCAAACTGTATTGAAAAGTAAGGATAAATTAAAAAATGTAATTCCGCAATTGTATTAAGAATTAAATTGTCTATCAATCCCTGTCCACCCTATATTTTTTAGTCACGTTTATGAGTATTTATGTATAAGAGTAGATCACTGTCTAAGTGGCGCAAGGACATTTTCTGACCAGCTTGTCTACATTTCACATTGTCTAACCATGATTTTGGTGGCTAAATATAAACATTTGCGATCAAACTCTATATGGATTGTGTAATATGATGTTACAGGAGTGTCATCGGAAGAATTCTGAGAAGGTTAGTGAAAAAATTAATATCTTTTGGCGATGTTGACTTTTATCGCTCACTTTGGCTAGAATCAATGCTGGGCTGCTATGTGCTATGTGCTATGCTAATATAACGATTTATTGTGTTTTCGCTGTAAGACACTTAGAAAATCTGAAATATTGTCTGTATTCACAGGATCTGTGTCTTTCGATTCGTGTATGCTGTGTATTTTTACGAAATGTTTGATGATTAGTAAGTAGGTAAACACGTTGCTCTAAGTAGTTTTTCTATTCCATTTGTGACGGTGGGTGCAATTGTAACCTATGCCATCTACCTGAAATATGCACTTTTTTCTAACAAAACCTATCCCATACCATAAATATGTTATCAGACTGTCATCTAATGAGTTTTTTTGTTGGTTAGGGGCTATAAATATCTTAGTTTAGCCGAATTGGTGATGGCTACTGGTGTTGGTGGACAAATAAAAGATGGTGGATTATGCTAATGTGTTTTTAGGTAATAGATGTACATCTTTACATATTGTGTCTTCCCTGTAAAACATTTTAAAAATCGGACATGTTGACTGGATTCACAAGATCTGTGTCTTTCATTAGCTGTATTGGACTTTAATGTGTGAAAGTTAAATATTTTAAAAAAATATTTTTTTTGAATTTCGCGGCACTGGTTTTTCAGTGGGGGTGGGGGGGGGTGTGCCGCTAGCGCCACACTGATCCTAGACAGGTTAACACCGATGACTCGTGACTTGCCTTGGACTTTAGCCTTTTGACTCGACCTGACTTGATACCCTTCCCAAGACCAAATATAAAAATGTATGCTATTAAAAAAAGTGTGCAGCGCATCAACTCTTCATTTAACGGATTACAGTTTGATTCGGACAGCAGCCAATCAAATTGTGCCAGCTGAGAAAAAGTTGTGCGTGGCAGTGCAGAGGAACGTCGGCGGGTGAATTCAGATGGAGCCCTTGGAAAGATGATACCCAAAATTATTATTTTCGGATATAAATACGACGCTGTATCAACAAAAAACGGATTGCAACTTGCAAAACATTCGTGAAGAAAATTACAGACGGAGGCGCAACAATTTCCAACTTTGTTCGACATTTGAAGCTGCACAAAGAACGGTAAGTCGTGGCTAATATAGCCGACAGCTATATAATTTATCAATTTACTAGTGTAGCATGTAGGCTAACGTAACGTTAAATCAATGAGCCTCCACACAGTCAGTCAGTGCGGGAACGTGATCGTTGCACCCAAGATTGATCTACAATTCGTTAGCCAGATGGTAGCCTAAATCCTGCCTGATGTTACTGCTGTTCCTAAAACCATTGACACACGTTAGCCTACTATAACCACACAGAGAGAGAGAGAGAGTGTGTGTGTGTGTGTGTGTGTGTGTGTGTGTGTGTGTGTGTGTGTGTGTGTGTGTGTGTGTGTGTGTGTGTGTGTGTGTGTGTGTGTGTGTGTGTGTGTGTGTTAAGGTTGGGCGATTGTGTACAAGCCTACATCGACCGATTGCGCCCCATAGTGATCCTCGATCACTTTTGGGGGGGTGGGGGGGTCAGTCTCATGGCTACTGTCACGCCCTGGCCTTAGTATTATTTGTTTTATTTATTATTTTAGTTAGGTCAGGGTGTGACATGGGGTATGTGTGTATTTTGGGGTATTATATGGTAGAGGGGGTGTTTGTTGTAGTTTATGGTTTTGTGTTGAGTGTATGTGTCTAGCTGTGTCTATGTTGGGTGTAGTTCTAGGAAAGTCTATGGTGGCCGGAATGGGTTCTCAATTAGAGACAGCTGATTTCGGTTGTCTCTAATTGGGAGCCATATTTAAGGCTGCCATAGGCTTTAGCTGTTTGTGGGTCATTGTTTGTGTATATGTATAGTTCGACGTAAGTAGTTTGTGTGTGCACTTACGTTTGAAGTTTTCACGATCGTTTGTTGTTTTCGTTAGTGTTGTATAAGTGTGTCGTGTTCATCTTCGTCGTTGTTATTAAAAAGAAGATGTATTCAAATCATGTTGCGCCTTGGTCCTCTCGTTCATGTCAACGCGATCGTGACAGCTACCCATGTATTTCCATGGAAATATAACGTTTATTTGGAAAGTAATAAATATATAGATATTTTTTAAAGGATTCATGATTTGCGTAAATGTAATATACTAACTATTACTCTTGTTAAAAATATGAAATGGTATTACATTTGGTGAAGAGCACATTATGACTTGTTTAGGACTCGAAACTCAAAGTTTAGGACTTGAGACTTGACTTGAGACTTGACTTGATACTTGCCTGTCTTGACTTGGGACTTGATTTGCGACTTGAGTGCTAAGACTTGAGACTTACTTGTGACTTGTAAAACAATGACTTGGTCCCACCTCTGCCCTGTAGTACCTGGTGGACTGGGAGGGCTACGGTATCGAGAAGCAGGCGTGGGTGCCTGCCCGGGACATCCTGGATCCGGGTCTTGTTAGAGTATTCAAACAACTACGTGGTGGTCATCATGGCTGTCATGGTTCCTCCTGGCACCAGAGGGCAGCAGAAACCGCCCTAGAGACTTTTATTGGACTCAGGTGTGTCTTATTATTTCATGATTGTGTCCTTGTTAAAAGAGGTGTGTTTTTGTGGTTTCTTTGCAGAAGCTTGAATTGTTTACAGTGTGTGTTTGTTTATTGTGTGATTTTGTGACTTAGTGTACTATGATCCTGCGGCTACTGTTTCTCAGTAAAGTATTTATGTTTATCCTTAACCACTGATTCCTCGTCTGGTCTCTTCTCTGCACCTGGGTTCAACCTCACCACATCACAGAAACAATAAAAAAGAGTCCCACCCCCCCACCCCTGTTTTGGTAAGAAGCAGTGGGATGCGACTGGAGAAATGTAACCTCTCTCAAATTCATAGACAGAGCTATAGATTCAAGGACTGACCATCCACGATATCAAATGTATAGTGTAAACCATGCTTTGAGGCTATATTGTGTTTGTTTACAATTACTTTGTTTACAAACTTTGGAGTAAAACAAAGCTTATATTTTGGGTTCTGTTGCGGTACGACAGTTGAACTAAGCTCATGAGGCATTTATGAGTTATATTCTTCAAGAATCAATGAGTACATATCATTAATTAATATGTCCAAAAATGGATACATCAACTGCTGCCCCTTTAAAGAGTTTAATTTTGTATTGGTTTGAATGAACCATTTTGATGCCAGAGGGACTGGATGTTGTTTGAGAGCCTTTGAGGCCCACCTGGAAATCAAACTAGGTGAAAGCCTGAAGACTGTTTGTGGTCAGTAACCCACGTTCAGTCAGCAGACATCAACCCACGTTCAGTCAGCAGACATCAACCCACGTTCAGTCAGCAGACATCAACCCACGTTCAGTCAGCAGACATCAACCCACGTTCAGTCAGCAGACATCAACCCACGTTCAGTCAGCAGACATCAACCCACGTTCAGTCAGCAGACATCAACCCACGTTCAGTCAGCAGACATCAACCCACGATCAGTCAGCAGACATCAACCCACGTTCAGTCAGCAGACATCAACCCACGTTCAGTCAGCAGACATCAACCCACGATCAGTCAGCAGACATCAACCCACGTTCAGTCAGCAGACATCAACCCACGTTCAGTCAGCAGACATCAACCCACGATCAGTCAGCAGACATCAACCCACGTTCAGTCAGCAGACATCAACCCACGTTCAGTCAGCAGACATCAACCCACGTTCAGTCAGCAGACATCAACCCACGTTCAGTCAGCAGACAGACAGAGAGAACATGGACCACAGTCTGACCTCAACCGTCCCAGCTGTGTACAATATGGAGAATAATACAACCAGCTGCTAGCCACTCAGATGTCATTTGAGAATATCTACGGATGTAACAGCCAACTTTCACAACTCCTCATTCAGCTCCCAAATATGGCCCAGCTGAGCACACATGAGGCCTTCAGCTGTGTTGGGGGGGGGGGGGGGGGTGTTTAGATCAGGACAAGTAATCTATAAGAGTGGGAAATTGGCTGTACAGCGTCACACTACAATAACCCTACCCAGCTAACACATAACGTTCTGAGAACCATATGTTTCCGAGAGCTTGGTGAGAGCGTGGTAGTCCTATAGTCATTTTGCATACAACCTTCCCACAATGTTCTGTCAATGATGCAGGACACCCAGTTAGCACATACTGTTCTGAGAACCATAAGTTTCTTTGGTGGGAAATTCACAACGTTTCCTACAGATTTGTAGCAGATAGCTATAAACCTTGACAAACTTAGCAGTGAGTGAGTGATGACCATAAAAACACACAAGACTGATGGCTATAGCTAATTAGCTGTGTTCAACAAGTATATTATTCTTCTGTCTTTATCTAGCTCTATTTGTGATATTTTACCTTGCCTTGCTGGCTTGATAGTTTGCTAGGTAATCAATCCTCTGATGACATCTGTGATGTTGTAGATGATAACCATCTGAATACATGAGCTCCGTCTGAAGTTGGATGTGGTCACTTCAATGTAAACAACCCCATTTTCTGATGCGAACCTGCGCATGCAACTTTTCATGATGCGGCCGGGAAATTGGTCTCTAGAATGGGTGGACAATGGTCCATGGACAAACATTACTGTACTGTTACCACTGCAACCAGCGAGACACCTACTGACCTATACATACACAAACACAGCTGGAATACAAAAGAGACCATATATCTACACAAAAATTGTTTTAAGCAGAATGGGTCTGATAGCAGCACCCACCTCTCCACTTTCACAGGAACCTATTAGTGATGACAAGGATCAGCAGACCGCACAGTCTAATGTCTGTTTCTCTGTGAGGGGTTTAGAGGACGACAGAATGGCAGGAAAGGTAAGTCTGCCTATGGCTATAGCCATCATCTGGCCTAGCATGGCCTGCACTTATCCTGTTAGCTCCAAGCCAGAAGGTCCACTGGCCTGATACACATCACCTTTCTGTCCAGTTAAAACAGGAAAGACAAACCTTAAGAGAACTAAACAAAGCACAGGATCTGTTCTATCTCGTTGCCTGGTTATGGGTTATAGAAGGTCATGTAAGCCTTGTAAGGTCATGATAGAGAAGCACTGAGGACAGCAACGTGATATCAACACATTGATACGTCTTACCTGTAACAGTTGTTGTCAAATTTATTGTAGCTGGCAAATGCAATGAGCACTCCAAAGCCAGCTCCCAATGAGTAGAAGATCTGGGTAGCAGCATCAATCCACACCTACAGCAGGAACATAGAACAATACTTTATGTGTTGCTCTCAAAGATTTGTCCTTGTGGCCTGTGTGATCCAGTGGTGACAGCCTCTGACCCCGGCCCACTGTCCTTTGACTCACCCTTCCCCTATTCCCCCTGTCTTTCCAACACTTTACTATCTCTTCAATCAAGCAAAGAAATTAAGAAACTGCCCCATTCCTTAAAAAATATTAAATATTTCTCCTCAAAGAGCCCATAGCATTACAATACGATACAGAGAACAGCACTACATTTGACAGAATCTCTCCTGAGTACTGACTATCTACTGACTATTGGCTCTAAATAATCTCGTCTCTGATATGATTCCTCGGCCATATTTTCAAAAAGAGCTCCTTACCGTTCATTTACTGAGTTTTATATTGAATATGGCATATTTTATTCCTATATTTTTTCCCTCCACTTTGTTTACAAAAACAGCTAACATGTTTTGGTTTCTAAATTAGTTAATTACATTTATTTCCATATTGGACGTGACTATGGGAGCTCTAGCAGTAACACTGTCCTGCACTCTGAGGCTGTGTCTCTCAGTAAAAGGGTTTACAAATTCTTGTATCTTTTTCAAAATTCCCAGGTTTTAAGAAATCCTGTTCGGTGGATCCCGGATTTCTAGTTAATTCTCTCTTGATTCCGGGATCCTGGGAATTTTTTAAGTTATTGGAAATATTGCATCCCTAATATCAGTAACACATTGTATTGTACTCTAAAGACCTGTCTGACCTTGGGGTCGTTGAGTTGTTTAAAATCGATGTGGAGGTAGGCCCGTATGCCGTCCATAGCCCCTGGCAGAGTGATGCCTCTGATCAGCAGGACGAACAGCACCACATAGGGCATGGTGGCCGTGATGTACACCACCTGGACACAACACAACACAACACAACACAGAAGATTAGCTACATGACAACAGTAGTGTTCAATACACCACCTGGACACAACACAACACAGAAGATTAGCTACATGACAACAGTAGTGTTCAATACACCACCTGGACACAACACAACACAACACAGAAGATTAGCTACATGACAACAGTAGTGTTCAATACACCACCTGGACACAACACAACACAACACAACACAGAAGATTAGCTACATGACAACAGTAGTGTTCAATACACCACCTGGACACAACACAGAAGATTAGATACATGACAACAGTAGTGTTCAATACACCACCTGGACACAACACAACACAGAAGATTAGATACATGACAACAGTAGTGTTCAATACACCACCTGGACACAACACAACACAGAAGATTAGCTACATGACAACAGTAGTGTTCAATACACCACCTGGACACAACACAACACAGAAGATTAGCTACATGACAACAGTAGTGTTCAATACACCACCTGGACACAACACAACACAACACAACACAGAAGATTAGCTACATGACAACAGTAGTGTTCAATACACCACCTGGACACAACACAACACAGAAGATTAGCTACATGACAACAGTAGTGTTCAATACACCACCTGGACACAACACAACACAACACAGAAGATTAGCTACATGACAACAGTAGTGTTCAATACACCACCTGGACACAACACAACACAACACAGAAGATTAGCTACATGACAACAGTAGTGTTCAATACACCACCTGGACACAACACAACACAGAAGATTAGCTACATGACAACAGTAGTGTTCAATACACCACCTGGACACAACACAACACAGAAGATTAGATACATGACAACAGTAGTGTTCAATACACCACCTGGACACAACACAACACAGAAGATTAGCTACATGACAACAGTAGTGTTCAATACACCACCTGGACACAACACAACACAGAAGATTAGCTACATGACAACAGTAGTGTTCAATACACCACCTGGACACAACACAACACAGAAGATTAGCTACATGACAACAGTAGTGTTCAATACACCACCTGGACACAACACAACACAGAAGATTAGCTACATGACAACAGTAGTGTTCAATACACCACCTGGACACAACACAACACAGAAGATTAGCTACATGACAACAGTAGTGTTCAATACACCACCTGGACACAACACAACACAACACAACACAGAACATTAGCTACATGACAACAGTAGTGTTCAATACACCACCTGGACAACATAACATTACAGATGACTCATTATTGCTGTGAGATCATGTCCTATGACATGCAGACATCATGTGAATTGTTGTATTCTCCCTGGTCTGTCAGCTTTGGTTATCGTATAGATGTTCTTTTTCAGATGTGTGTAGACTCACGCACCAAGCCGTACTAAACAGGGCTTAGATCTGTCAACTCAGAGACTGGTTATTGTCACACTCAGGTTACTGTTTATAGATTTTATTTCTCAAGGTAGTGTAGCACAACCACAGTTCATTTTGTGTACAGTAGGAGTAAGTACTATACTAGGGAAAGGGAAGGGGGATACCGAAATGTGTCTTCCGCATTTAACCCAACCCCTCTGAATCAGAGAGGTGCAGGGGGCTGCTTTAATCAACGTCATCAGCGCCCGGGGAGCAGTTGTTGTTGGGGGTTAACTGCCTTGCTAAAGGGCAGAATGACAGTAGGAGTGTGTGTTGTACTACAGTAGGAGTGTGTGTTGTACTACAGTAGGAGTGTGTGTTGTATTACAGTAGGAGTGTGTGTTGTATTACAGTAGGAGTGTGTGTTGTACTACAGTAGGAGTGTGTGTTGTATTACAGTAGGAGTGTGTGTTGTACTACAGTAGGAGTGTGTGTTGTATTACAGTAGGAGTGTGTGTTGTATTACAGTAGGAGTGTGTGTTGTATTACAGTAGGAGTGTGTGTTGTATTACAGTAGGAGTGTGTGTTGTATTACAGTAGGAGTGTGTGTTGTACTACAGTAGGAGTGTGTGTTGTACTACAGTAGGAGTGTGTGTTGTATTACAGTAGGAGTGTGTGTTGTATTACAGTAGGAGTGTGTGTTGTACTACAGTAGGAGTGTGTGTTGTATTACAGTAGGAGTGTGTGTTGTATTACAGTAGGAGTGTGTGTTGTATTACAGTAGGAGTGTGTGTTGTATTACAGTAGGAGTGTGTGTTGTACTACAGTAGGAGTGTGTGTTGTATTACAGTAGGAGTGTGTGTTGTATTACAGTAGGAGTGTGTGTTGTATTACAGTAGGAGTGTGTGTTGTATTACAGTAGGAGTGTGTGTTGTACTACAGTAGGAGTGTGTGTTGTATTACAGTAGGAGTGTGTGTTGTACTACAGTAGGAGTGTGTGTTGTATTACAGTAGGAGTGTGTGTTGTACTACAGTAGGAGTGTGTGTTGTACTACAGTAGGAGTGTGTGTTGTATTACAGTAGGAGTGTGTGTTGTATTACAGTAGGAGTGTGTGTTGTACTACAGTAGGAGTGTGTGTTGTATTACAGTAGGAGTGTGTGTTGTATTACAGTAGGAGTGTGTGTTGTACTACAGTAGGAGTGTGTGTTGTATTACAGTAGGAGTGTGTGTTGTATTACAGTAGGAGTGTGTGTTGTATTACAGTAGGAGTGTGTGTTGTATTACAGTAGGAGTGTGTGTTGTATTACAGTAGGAGTGTGTGTTGTATTACAGTAGGAGTGTGTGTTGTACTACAGTAGGAGTGTGTGTTGTATTACAGTAGGAGTGTGTGTTGTACTACAGTAGGAGTGTGTGTTGTATTACAGTAGGAGTGTGTGTTGTACTACAGTAGGAGTGTGTGTTGTACTACAGTAGGAGTGTGTGTTGTATTACAGTAGGAGTGTGTGTTGTATTACAGTAGGAGTGTGTGTTGTACTACAGTAGGAGTGTGTGTTGTATTACAGTAGGAGTGTGTGTTGTATTACAGTAGGAGTGTGTGTTGTATTACAGTAGGAGTGTGTGTTGTATTACAGTAGGAGTGTGTGTTGTATTACAGTAGGAGTGTGTGTTGTACTACAGTAGGAGTGTGTGTTGTATTACAGTAGGAGTGTGTGTTGTATTACAGTAGGAGTGTGTGTTGTATTACAGTAGGAGTGTGTGTTGTACTACAGTAGGAGTGTGTGTTGTATTACAGTAGGAGTGTGTGTTGTACTACAGTAGGAGTGTGTGTTGTATTACAGTAGGAGTGTGTGTTGTATTACAGTAGGAGTGTGTGTTGTATTACAGTAGGAGTGTGTGTTGTATTACAGTAGGAGTGTGTGTTGTATTACAGTAGGAGTGTGTGTTGTACTACAGTAGGAGTGTGTGTTGTATTTGTCATGACGTTGGGTTGGGGGTAGGTTTATGACAGTCATAAATACCTCTTTCCCCCTTTTTCTCTCTCCCTACTATAACTGATGTGACATAAGGAAACCCATGGGTTAACATAGAGGTTCTGGTAACATCAGAAGTTGGGGGAAATGAACTATATTCTGGTGATCCGACCAACTGAACATATGCGGTGGTACTTAAGGTATATTATGTCAGTTCGGTTGCCCTCTGACACATTCTCATCAAGAATTAAATGACATAAACTCTACTGTGGAAAGTCTAAATGTCCGAGATATCGGATTCACATGGAATTGTTGTTTAATTCAAATGTTTGAATATGACATTATTTGTGAAGAGATGAAATATAATTTTAGCTTCCAAATGAGAGATCTGTGCTTTCATAAGTTTTCCTCTGCTTACAGTGGTCCGCCCCTGTGAAGAGGCATGGGTTATAAACCTTTCAGACACACCCCTCTCCCTCCACTATAAAAGCCATTTTCCCAGAAAATAACTTTCTGTTCCGGGTACTCTAGGATGACGATCCAGTGTCAGAATGGTTCAGATAATCACTATAGATGAAGCCAACATCAGCATGGACTTTGATTGTGAACGGTATGAACTTTGAACTCGTATTCACTACAGAAGTGATATCTCCTAGCCTTTGAGTTAGCAACAGCTAAACGCAGGTTCGGAAGGACAGTCCAAGTATCCCGTCTAATACACACAACGTTCCCGTGACTACCAGAGACATTCTTCAAAGGACAGAGGACTCGGGTGATGACACGGGCCATCTACCACCAACCTACTGAAGCGCAGCTCAGAGTAAATATTGATTGCATTTTCCTCTTCAAATGGGCGGTAATTTAGAATGCATAAGATACTGTATTTACGATAGCACAGCTCGCCTATGTCAAGTCTCCCGCTCTTTCACTAGGACTCCCCCCCTTTCCTTTGTGTAACAAGCTGTCATATCGATTCTGCCCGCTAGGGACGTTTTTCTGTATGACGTAATGTGTGATCAAGTTATGATTTAATTGTGTATGTGTGTTTCTGTGTGATTAGTTAGGTATTTAGTAAATAAATAATTAAACCCAATTTTGTATTGCTGATTCAACTTGTTAGCCAGGATTCTTGCAGATAATCAAGGACTTACAACTTTCAGACGAGACTGAATAAAATGACGATTAATGTGACTGCTATTTAGTAAAATATTACTAAATCTTTAAGAGTTTATTCGAAAGATAACAGCTCTATAAATATTATTTCGTGGTGTCCCTCTCTAGTTAATTCATATTTACATGATTAGTTCAATCAGGTAATATTAATTACGGAGAAATTATTTTATAGAATAGCTTGTCATAGCAATTAATCTGGCATAGTCAAAGACACGACATATTACAGTAGGAGTGTGTGTTGTATTACAGTAGGAGTGTGTGTTGTATTACAGTAGGAGTGTGTGTTGTATTACAGTAGGAGTGTGTGTTGTACTACAGTAGGAGTGTGTGTTGTATTACAGTAGGAGTGTGTGTTGTATTACAGTAGGAGTGTGTGTTGTACTACAGTAGGAGTGTGTGTGTTGTACTACAGTAAGAGTGTGTGTTGTATTACAGTAGGAGTGTGTGTTGTACTACAGTAGGAGTGTGTGTTGTACTACAGTAGGAGTGTGTGTTGTATTACAGTAGGACTGTGTGTTGTATTACAGTAGGAGTGTGTGTTGTACTACAGTAGGAGTGTGTGTTGTATTACAGTAGGAGTGTGTGTTGTATTACAGTAGGAGTGTGTGTTGTATTACAGTAGGAGTGTGTGTTGTATTACAGTAGGAGTGTGTGTTGTATTACAGTAGGAGTGTGTGTTGTATTACAGTAGGAGTGTGTGTTGTATTACAGTAGGAGTGTGTGTTGTACTACAGTAGGAGTGTGTGTTGTACTACAGTAGGAGTGTGTGTTGTATTACAGTAGGAGTGTGTGTTGTATTACAGTAGGAGTGTGTGTTGTATTACAGTAGGAGTGTGTGTTGTACTACAGTAGGAGTGTGTGTTGTACTACAGTAGGAGTGTGTGTTGTACTACAGTAGGAGTGTGTGTTGTATTACAGTAGGAGTGTGTGTTGTATTACAGTAGGAGTGTGTGTTGTATTACAGTAGGAGTGTGTGTTGTATTACAGTAGGAGTGTGTGTTGTACTACAGTAGGAGTGTGTGTTGTACTACAGTAGGAGTGTGTGTTGTACTACAGTAGGAGTGTGTGTTGTATTACAGTAGGAGTGTGTGTTGTACTACAGTAGGAGTGTGTGTTGTACTACAGTAGGAGTGTGTGTTGTATTACAGTAGGAGTGTGTGTGTTGTATTACAGTAGGAGTGTGTGTTGTCCTAAGCGGTAGGGTACAGCACAGTGTCTCAACAGTACCTTGCCGGAGGACTTGACACCCTTCCAGAGACTGAAGTAGAGAAGAAAGACCACAGCCACCAGACAGAGGACCAGCTCCCAGCGAGGCATGCCCAGGTCCTGGATCCCCCTGCTCTCATGGAGGTGGAGTACGCCACGCCTGGAGAACACACACACACTAAGGCTGAGTCCCGATTCTACAAGCTTTTACCGTAGTGTCCTTTGCAGACTTTCACATGGCCAATGCTTTCACCAACCCTATGCTTTTAAATCAACGACGGGGAGTCGGAAAGTGTGTACTTCTGGGAAAGGGTGTAGAATCTGGAAGCATCCACATACTTAACAAGACAGTGGTGTGGAGGATGACATGCGTAACACACACAGACCCCACACACTCCAACAACACCCAACTTCATTTAGAACCAGATTTATGACCAAACTGTCCACAGCATAGATACCTCATAAAACACAAAGAAAAAGATAGGAAGATAGACATGCCTTATTAGGAAACATACAGTATAAGGCTATATCGCAGGCTACCCACAGTATTCTCTTTTCCCTGGCCAGCCCCCAGAGTGCTGTGTTTGTATGGTGGATCCACTCAGGCTATGACTCAGCTAGGACAGACTCAACACATGAACAGTCCCTGTCTGACCCTGAGAAGAGCGAGGGCAGTCACCTGCTCTAAGGGAGGACAGGATTCTGACAACACCCAGCAGTCAGTCATCTACACACCATTTACTCCAGTCTGAACTTAAACCACTTCAATCAGGTAGAAAGTGTTTAGAAATGATAATGAACTCAACAACTTTTCTTCAATCACAGTATTTTCAATAAAGAGCTATCAGCAGCAGTATTTTGGTTGATTTTGTGGTCTCAAGCCAGTGAGATTATTAACATGAATATGGGCAAAATGTAATTACTGACAATGAATGAGGTGGGAATGTTGTTCACTTGTCATATAATTGCCACATTTAATATCAATATAGCATTAAAAATAGTTTTCCAGATTGTATTTTGGCGATTATTTTTCGCGATGTGAATATTGAGTCACGACAGAGACAACCTGGTTCAATTTGGTTCCTGAGGTGTTAAAACCCAGTCACAGCATCTATACATTCATCATGGAACTAACCATTCCACAAGCTTACTGTTACTGATCACTAAATCAAACAACTTAAGAATGAGAAGCAAAGTTCAAAGCTTTTATCTCAACATACTATGATCCCCATTTGTTCTGTATCCATTCAATCATCTAGCTAACAGAATCACGAGGGAAGAATGAAGGACTCAGGGTTTGGAGTACCTGAGAAAATATGTTCTACTCTTAACATGCACAAAAGCACGCATGCATGCACACACACACACACACACACACACACACACACACACTCACACTCCTTCAAAGACCTTGGCAGCTAGAGGTTTTAATAACAGACTTTGTCAACCCTCTTGGGAGCCATTCCCCTCAAAGCACTCTGACTACTACTCAGTTGAAGGGGCGCTCAAAGGTTCAAGTGCTTTACTGGAACATATATAAAAGAGGGGAGACGGCAGGAAGACAAATGGTGTCTCATCCTTCCCTACATAAATATTGTTTCCTGCTATCTATCTCCTCATTCCCAGATCATCCTCGGATCTTCCCAGGACAGGCATACTGAGCCACACCTGCTCTGAGTCCCACCGGACTGACAGCGGATCTGGATCAACTTCCAGCTCAGCGATATTAGGGAGCATCCCGTTCCTGCTCTGCATCTCAAGTGGCACCCTATTCCCTTTATAGTGCACTACTTTTGTCCAGGGACCATAGGGATTTGGTCAAAAGCTGTGCACTATATAAGGGAATAGGGTGCAATTTAAAGACACTGCCTTGCTCAAAGAGAAGCAGGGGTCAGAGGTCATAGTGTTTAAATGATCAACGGTATTGACCAATATTGACCTCTAATGAGAACAGCCATGTGTTTTTTTCCCTCTTCTTCTAAAATGAGTAAGGAGGAAGGAGTAAACATGAGTCTCACAAGTGGACAGTATTATGGGACATCTGATCTCATTCTAATATCAGAGGGTGCCCTAAAACGATTTAAGTTTACATCGAGATGACAGATGGTTTGTTTCTGCTTTGAAAACCCGGCGTTTAAAAACCCGGTAATCATAGCTCCCTGAGGAGCGGGTTGATGGCTGCGTGTTTCTTCATCTCCAGTCTTTGAAACAGGCCTGAGGCTCAGTGTTACAGCCCAGCCGAGGGCTCACCGCCATTGGGGAGAGAGATGTGGGACTCCATGGAGCCGACAACAAAGAGCCAGGCCAGAATTATGCTCACCACTAAGCTCATATCCAAGACAACATGATCTTTAGGGTCTCCTCTGTCTCTCCAAGACCTGATGTTTTGTCTGCTGTCTATTTCTGGAGCCCTCAAATTTGTTGTCATGTGTTGCTGCCATGCTATGTTGTTGTCTTAGGTCTCTTTATGTAGTGTTGTGTTGCTGCCATGCTATGTTGTTGTCTTAGGTCTCTTTATGTAGTGTTGTGGTGGCTGTCTTTATGTAGTGTTGTGTTGCTGCCATGCTATGTTGTCGTCCTAGGTCTCTTTATGTAGTGTTGTGTTGCTGCCATGCTATGTTGTTGTCTTAGGTCTCTTTATGTAGTGTTGTGTTGCTGCCATGCTATGTTGTTGTCTTAGGTCTCTTTATGTAGTGTTGTGGTGTCTCTCTTTATGTAGTGTTGTGTTGTCTCTCTTTATGTAGTGTTGTGGTGTCTCTCTTTATGTAGTGTTGTGGTGTCTCTCTTTATGTAGTGTTGTGGTGTCTCTCTTTATGTAGTGTTGTGGTGTCTCTCTTTATGTAGTGTTGTGGTGTCTCTCTTTATGTAGTGTTGTGTTGTCTCTCTTTATGTAGTGTTGTGGTGTCTCTCTTTATGTTGTGTTGTGGTGTCTCTCTTTATGTAGTGTTGTGGTGTCTCTCTTTATGTAGTGTTGTGGTGTCTCTCTTTATGTAGTGTTGTGGTGTCTCTCTTTATGTAGTGTTGTGGTGTCTCTCTTGTTGTGATGTGTGTTTTATCCTATATTTGTATTTTTAATCCCAGCCCCGTCCCCTCAGGAGGCCTTTTGCCTTTTGGTAGGCCGCCATTGTAAATAAGAATTTGTTCTTAACTGACTAGGTATCCATCCCCCTTTCCCTAATACTATGTTCACTTGCCTAGTTAAATAAAGGTTAAATCAAATCAATCAAAATAACACCCATTCTATTCATCAGAGAAACAGCTGTCTAAGAGCTGCACATCAAAACAATCCATCCTTTAACTTCATTATCTGTTTCTGATTCCTCCTCTCTGTCTGTTTGACCGGTGGGCTAGCGAGGCGATCCGATCCGGCGGGCAGCCTCTCTCTGTGATTATGCTGATAAGTGTAGCTACGAAATGACATGTGGAACTGATGCCCCCGGATGGTTACACAACCCACTGCCTGGCAAGCCAGAAGAGAAGACACAGGAACAACTGCCTGTCCAGACTAGACACCAAGGACAAGGGGACTGTCAGATCAGACAGCCCAGTCCTAAATATGTCTAACCGACGTGATTTATATCCTGATGATAATACATTTAAAGCTGCTAGAACCGAAGAGAAAACGAGAGATAGAGGAGAGGAGAGGAGAGGAGAGGAGAGGAGAGGAGAGGAGAGGAGAGGAGAGGAGAGGAGAGGAGAGGAGAGGAAGGACAGAACGGAACAAGAGACAGACACGTTGATATTTCTGACTAGTCATGTATAGGCAGGGGGTCTAGGGTTGTTGTGGTGCTTCCAGGCTGTACAGTCCATCTGATATCACACTAACTGTAAATGTTATCAAACATCAACGCATGTTCCTTGGACCAGTTCTTCTAAAAACAAACTCTTATCTGCTTTCCCTGAAATGGTCAACACATCAGTGATCTGAAGCTATTTGGCCAAAGTATATCAATCCCTAAGGCCTCTTTTACAAATTCTGGGCTAAAATGTTCTTTAAGAAGCATATATACACAACAGAGACACACATATAAAAAGGAAACAATGTCTTCCAGGATAAATTCAAGCAATACTGCATGCTATATCAAATACTATTGACTAGTATTAATCTCTTTGTCCATTTTCTCAGACATGTACAGCATGTTCCCCAGAATGAGGTAAACGTCTGACTTGACTTTAAGTAGACACACCAAGCAGGATCACTAATTACTACAAATACCCTCAGAACCATGCAAGTGGAACTGATGGAAAGTGAGATTGATCAAATAAAAGCTAATTATCTTATGTAATTGTTCATGCAATTTCGTCAAACTGTTTAATTGAGCACTTCATCAATCGAGTGACATTGAAGTCAATCGTCTAAAAATGCAAATAGCCCTTTTTTAAGGAAGGCTACACTCTTAGAAAAAATAGTTCCAAAAGGGTTCTTCGGCGGTCCCTATACGAGAACTCTTTTTGGTTCCAGGTAGATCCCTTCTTGGTTCCATGTAGAACCCTCTATAGAAAGGGTTCTACATGGAACCGAAAAGGGTTCGACCTGCAATTAAAAATGGTTCTTCAAAAGGTTATCCTATGGGGACAGCCGAAGAAACCTTTAAGTTTCTAGATAGTGTAACAGTTTAACTTTAGTCCGTCCCCTCGCCCCGACCCGGGTGCGAACCAGGGACCCTCTGCACACATCAACAACAGTCACCCACGAAGCATCGTTACCCATCGCTCCACAAAAGCCACGGCCCTTGCAGAGCAAGGGGAACCACTACTTCAAGGTCTCAGAGCAAGTGACGTCACCAATTGAAAGGCTATTAGCGCGCACCACCGCTAACCAGATAGCCATTTCACATCCGTTACACTCACCCCCCTTTCGACCTCCTCCCTTTCCGCAGCAACCAGTGATCCGGGTCAACAGCATCAATGTAAAGGTTTAACTTTACGTCTGTTCCCCTCGCCCCGACCCGGGCGCGAACCAGGGACCCTCTGCACACATCAACAATGGTCACCCACGAAGCATCGTTACCCATCGCTCCACAAAAGCCGCGGCCCTTGCAGAGCAAGGGGAACCACTACTTCAAGGTCTCAGAGCAAGTGACGTCACCGATTGAAAGGCTATTAGCGCGCACAACCGCTAACTAGATAGCCATTTCACATCCGTTACAATAGCACTTTTATTTCTAAGAGTGTATCAGGTTGCTGGATCGAATCCCCGAGCTGACAAGGTAAAAAGCTGTTATTCTGCCCGTGAGCAAAGCAGTTAACCCACTGTTCCCCGGGCGCTGAAGACGTGGATGTCGATAAAGGCAGCCCCACACACCTCTCTGATTCAGAGAGGTTGGGTTAAATGCGGAGGACACATTTCAGTTGAAGGCATTCAGTTGTACAACTGACTAGGTATCCACCTTTTCCTTTCCTTTCCCTTTCCATCAAGTCAAGCTATCCCTGACACTAAATCAAACACAGCTATTTTAGCATGTAAAGGATGTAAAGAATCTATAGAAACCATCTGTTGTTGATGAAACGGTGAGAAAATCTGATGTTTCAACGTTCACACAGGATGTGTATAGCATGTCTGCTGATTTAAATACAGATCGTTGTTGAACTGACCATGCAAGGACCACTGGGATATTCCTACTAGGACCAAAGTCCAGCCTGAGGATGTATTGGACTGTTGGACTAGATGTACCAAGCTTCTATCACATACCTTTACCCTGGTCATACATCTACAAACATGACTGATTACTTCTCTCAGTGTCTAGGTGATTGGCCAGTAGCTAGGTTGATGTTCTATATGGAGACATATTTGTGCTGGATTTAAGATTGAAGCTTTTGACCTTGAGAACTATGGGCACCTGGGGGGTAGACAGGTCATAACCTAACAAGTGTTCATGTTGACCTGTGGCCTGACCCCTGACTTTTAGGGATTAGCCTCTACCATGCAGAGCGCCGAGTGAGCCACCCTGCCACGTGACTCAGCTTTAACACTAATTGAACTGCCATGGTTTACAAACACATGTTAACATAATAAAACTAACTAGGTTATCTAACAATAATAATACACACACGACACTGTGTATCAAATACATGCTGTGTCAAAAGGAGTTTAAATCAATGGTCTATAAACAGTCTCCTCTGACCTTCCCAGAGAACATGATAATAAAATGGTCCATTAAGGTTCAGCTAACCTCTGGTGGACTTGCAACGGCTCTTGGATATATCCCACTGATAGAGAGTGGGCTAGAGAGTCAACTAGAGTCAGAGGGGGAGAAACATGTCTAAAGCAGAGAGCCAACTAGAGTCAGAGGGAGAGAAACATGTCTAAAGCAGAGAGTCAACTAGAGTCAGAGGGGGAGAAACATGTCTAAAGCAGAGAGCCAACTAGAGTCAGAGGGAGAGAAACATGTCTAAAGCAGAGAGCCAACTAGAGTCAGAGGGGGAGAAACATGTCTAAAGCAGGGAGACAACTAGAGTCAGAGGGAGAGAAACATGTCTAAAGCAGGGAGAAACATGTCTAAAGCAGGGAGAAACATGTCTAAAGCAGGGAGACAACTAGAGTCAGAGGGGGAGAAACATGTCTAAAGCAGGGAGACAACTAGAGTCAGAGGGGGAGAAACATGTCTAAAGCAGGGAGACAACTAGAGTCAGAGGGGGAGAAACATGTCTAAAGCAGGGAGACAACTAGAGTCAGAGGGGGAGAAACATGTCTAAAGCAGGGAGACAACTAGAGTCAGAGGGGGAGAAACATGTCTAAAGCAGGGAGCCAACTAGAGTCAGAGGGAGAGAAACATGTCTAAAGCAGGGAGACAACTAGAGTCAGAGGGAGAGAAACAAGTCTAAAGCAGGGAGCCAACTATAGTCAGAGGGAGAGAAACATGTCTAAAGCAGGGAGACAACTAGAATCAGAGGGAGAGAAACATGTCTAAAGCAGGGAGACAACTAGAATCAGAGGGAGAGAAACATGTCTAAAGCAGGGAGCCAACTAGAGTCAGAGGGAGAGAAACATGTCTAAAGCAGGGAGACAACTACAATCAGAGGGAGAGAAACAAGTCTAAAGCAGGGAGCCAACTAGAATCAGAGGGAGAGAAACATGTCTAAAGCAGGGAGACAACTAGAGTCAGATGGAGAGAAACATGTCTAAAGCAGGGAGCCAACTAGAGTCAGAGGGAGAGAAACATGTCTTAAGCAGGGAGACAACTAGAGTCAGAGGGAGAGAAACATGTCTAAAGCAGGGAGACAACTAGAGTCAGAGGGAGAGAAACATGTCTAAAGCAGGGAGAAACATGTCTAAAGCAGGGAGAAACATGTCTAAAGCAGGGAGACAACTAGAGTCAGAGGGGGAGAAACATGTCTAAAGCAGGGAGACAACTAGACTCAGAGGGAGAGAAACATGTCTAAAGCAGGGAGCCAACTAGAGTCAGAGGGAGAGAAACATGTCTAAAGCAGGGAGAAACATGTCTAAAGCAGGGAGAAACATGTCTAAAGCAGGGAGACAACTAGAGTCAGAGGGGGAGAAACATGTCTAAAGCAGGGAGACAACTAGAGTCAGAGGGAGAGAAACATGTCTAAAGCAGGGAGACAACTAGAGTCAGAGGGGGAGAAACATGTCTAAAGCAGGGAGCCAACTAGAATCAGAGGGGGAGAAACATGTCTAAAGCAGGGAGACAACTAGAATCAGAGGGGGAGAAACATGTCTAAAGCAGGGAGACAACTAGAGTCAGAGGGAGAGAAACATGTCTAAAGCAGGGAGACAACTAGAGTCAGAGGGGGAGAAACATGTCTAAAGCAGGGAGCCAACTAGAATCAGAGGGGGAGAAACATGTCTAAAGCAGGGAGTCAACTAGAATCAGAGGGTGAGAAACTTGTCTAAAGCAGGGAGCCAACTAGAGTCAGAGGGAGAGAAACATGTCTAAAGCAGGGAGCCAACTAGAGTCAGAGAGGGAGAAACATGTCTAAAGCAGGGAGCCAACTAGAGTCAGAGGGAGAGAAACATGTCTAAAGCAGGGAGCCAACTAGAGTCAGAGAGGGAGAAACATGTCTAAAGCAGGGAGCCAACTAGAGTCAGAGGGAGAGAAACATGTCTAAAGCAGGGAGCCAACTAGAATCAGAGGGGGAGAAACTTGTCTAAAGCAGGGAGCCAACTAGAGTCAGAGGGGGAGAAACATGTCTAAAGCAGGGAGACAACTAGAATCAGAGGGGGAGAAACATGTCTAAAGCAGGGAGACAACTAGAGTCAGAGAGGGAGAAACATGTCTAAAGCAGTGAGACAACTAGAGTCAGAGGGAGAGAAACATGTCTAAAGCAGGGAGCCAACTAGAGTCAGAGGGGGAGAAACGTGTCTAATGCAGTGAGACAACTAGAGTCAGAGGGAGAGAAACATGTCTAAAGCAGGGAGCCAACTAGAGTCAGAGGGAGAGAAACATGTCTAAAGCAGGGAGACAACTAGAATCAGAGGGAGAGAAACATGTCTAAAGCAGGGAGCCAACTAGAGTCAGAGGGGGAGAAACATGTCTAAAGCAGGGAGACAACTAGAGTCAGAGGGAGAGAAACATGTCTAAAGCAGGGAGACAACTAGAGTCAGAGGGAGAGAAACATGTCTAAAGCAGGGAGACAACTAGAGTCAGAGGGAGAGAAACATGTCTAAAGCAGGGAGACAACTAGAGTCAGAGGGAGAGAAACATGTCTAAAGCAGGGAGACAACTAGAATCAGAGGGAGAGAAACATGTCTAAAGCAGGGAGCCAACTAGAGTCAGAGGGGGAGAAACATGTCTAAAGCAGGGAGACAACTAGAGTCAGAGGGAGAGAAACATGTCTAAAGCAGGGAGACAACTAGAGTCAGAGGGAGATAAACATGTCTAAAGCAGGGAGACAACTAGAGTCAGAGGGGGAGAAACATGTCTAAAGCAGGGAGACAACTAGAGTCAGAGGGAGAGAAACATGTCTAAAGCAGGGAGACAACTAGAGTCAGAGGGAGAGAAACATGTCTAAAGCAGGGAGACAACTAGAATCAGAGGGGGAGAAACAAGTCTAAAGCAGGGAGCCAACTAGAATCAGAGGGAGAGAAACATGTCTAAAGCAGGGGGAAACATGTCTAAAGCAGGGAGAAACTTGTCTAAAGCAGAGAGCCAACTAGAGTCAGAGTGGGAGAAACATGTCTAAAGCAGGGAGACAACTAGAGTCAGAGGGAGAGAAACAAGTCTAAAGCAGGGAGACAACTAGAGTCAGAGGGAGAGAAACATGTCTAAAGCAGGGAGCCAACTAGAGTCAGAGGGAGAGAAACATGTCTAAAGCAGGGAGACAACTAGAGTCAGAGGGGGAGAAACATGTCTAAAGCAGGGAGACAACTAGAGTCAGAGGGAGAGAAACATGTCGAAAGCAGGGAGCCAACTAGAGTCAGAGGGAGAGAAACATGTCTAAAGCAGGGAGACAACTAGACTCAGAAGGAGAGAAACATGTCTAAAGCAGGGAGACAACTAGAGTCAGAGGGAGAGAAACATGTCTAAAGCAGGGAGACAACTAGAGTCAGAGGGAGAGAAACATGTCTAAAGCAGGGAGACAACTAGAGTCAGAGGGGGAGAAACATGTCTAAAGCAGGGAGACAACTAGAGTCAGAGGGGGAGAAACATGTCTAAAGCAGGGAGACAACTAGAGTCAGAGGGAGAGAAACATGTCTAAAGCAGGGAGACAACTAGAGTCAGAGGGAGAGAAACATGTCTAAAGCAGGGAGACAACTAGAGTCAGAGGGAGAGAAACATGTCTAAAGCAGGGAGCCAACTAGAATCAGAGGGGGAGAAACATGTCTAAAGCAGGGAGACAACTAGAGTCAGAGGGAGAGAAACATGTCTAAAGCAGGGAGAAAACTAGAGTCAGAGAGAGAGAAACATGTCTAAAGCAGGGAGACAACTAGAGTCAGAGGGAGAGAAACATGTCTAAAGCAGGGAGCCAACTAGAGTCAGAGGGAGAGAAACATGTCTTAAGCAGGGAGACAACTAGAGTCAGAGGGGGAGAAACATGTCTAAAGCAGGGAGACAACTAGAGTCAGAGGGAGAGAAACTTGACTAAAGCAGGGAGAAAACTAGAGTCAGAGAGAGAGAAACATGTCTAAAGCAGGGAGACAACTAGAGTCAGAGGGAGAGAAACATGTCTAAAGCAGGGAGACAACTAGAGTCAGAGGGAGAGAAACATGTCTAAAGCAGGGAGACAACTAGAGTCAGAGGGAGAGAAACATGTCTAAAGCAGGAAGACAACTAGAGTCAGAGGGAGAGAAACATGTCTAAAGCAGGGAGACAACCAGAGTCAGAGGGGGAGAAACATGTCTAAATCAGGGAGAAACATGTCTAAAGCAGGGAGAAACATGTCTAAAGCAGGGAGACAACTAGAGTCAGAGGGGGAGAAACATGTCTAAAGCAGGGAGACAACTAGAATCAGAGGGAGAGAAACATGTCTAAAGCAGGGAGACAACTAGAGTCAGAGGGGGAGAAACATGTCTAAAGCAGGGAGCCAACTAGAGTCAGAGGGGGAGAAACATGTCTAAAGCAGGGAGCCAACTAGAGTCAGAGGGGGAGAAACAAGTCTAAAGCAGGGAGACAACTAGAGTCAGAGGGAGAGAAACATGTCTAAAGCAGGGAGCCAACTAGAGTCAGAGGGAGAGAAACATGTCTAAAGCAGGGAGACAACTAGAGTCAGAGGGAGAGAAACATGTCTAAAGCAGGGAGACAACTAGAGTCAGAGGGACAGAAACATGTCTAAAGCAGGGAGACAACTAGAGTCAGAGGCAGAGAAACATGTCTAAAGCAGGGAGACAACTAGAGTCAGAGGGGGAGAAACATGTCTAAAGCAGGGAGCCAACTATAGTCAGAGGGTGTAACAGTCCTGACCTATTTATGTTAGTTTTTATGTGTTTTTGGTCAGGGCATGTGTTTTGGGTGGGCAGTCTATGTTATCTGTTTCTATGTTGGTTTCGGTTTGCCTGGTATGGCTCTTGATTAGAGGCAGGTGGTTTGCATTTTCCTCTAATCAAGAGTCATATTTAGGTAGGGCATTCTCACTGTTTGTTTGTGGGTGATTGTCTCCTGTGATGTTTCGTGTTGTTCGATATATATTCACAAACGGGACTGTTTGGCTGTTCGTATGTTTCGATGTCCGTTCCTGTTCGTGAGTTTACGTTTGTCTATGTAAGTTTATGTTCAGGTTGCGTCGACGTCGTTTTGTTATTTTGTAAGTGTTGAAAGTGTTTTGTTTTGTTTAGTCTACGTCGTGTTATATAATAAAGATGGCATATTTCCCTGACTCCGCATTTTGGTCCGAAGATCCTTCTCTCCTCACCTCATCCGAGGATGAGGAAAGCGACAGCTATTACAGAATCACCCACCAAAATACAGAGACCAAGCGGTATGGGAATGCTAAACGGAGTAAGGGACAGAAGAAGGAGCAATGGACATGGGACGATGTATTGAATGGAAAAGGTGTCTACACATGGGAGGAGATCCTAGCAGGTAGAGATCGCCTTCCATGGGAACAGCTGGAGGCACTGAGGAGAGCGGAGGCTACCGGAGAGAGGAACCGGAATTATGAGGGAACGCGTCTGGCACGGAAGCCGAAAAAGCCTGTGAGTAACTCCCAAAAATTTCTTGGGGGGGGGCTAAAGGGTAGTGGGCTAAGGGCAGGTAGGAGACCTGCGCCCACTTCCCAGGCTAACCGTGGAGAGCGGGAGTACGGGCAGACACCGTGTTACGCAGTAGAGCGCACGGTGTCTCCTGTACGTGTGCATAGCCCAGTGCGGGTTATTCCACCTCCCCGCACTGGTAGGGCTAGATTGGGCATTGAGCCAGGTGTCATGAGGCCGGCTCAACGCGTCTGGTCTCCAGTGCGTCTCCTCGGGCCGGCATACATGGCACCTGCCTTACGCATGGTTTCCCCGGTTCGCCTGCATAGCCCAGTGCGGGCTATTCCACCTCGCCGCACTGGCAGGGCGACCGGGAGCATTCAACCAGGTAAGGTTGGGCAGGCTCAATGCTCAAGAGAGCCAGTACGCCTGCACGGTCCGGTATTTCCGGCGCCACCTCCCCGCCCCAGCCTAGTACCTACAGTGCCTACATTACGCACTAGGCTACCAGTGCATTTCCAGAGCCCTGTTCCTCCTCCACGCACTCTCCCTATAGTGCGTGTATCCAGTTCAGTGCCTCCAGTTCCGGCCCCACGCACTAAGCCACCTGTGCGTCTCCTAAGTCCTGTACACACTGTCACTTCTCCCCGTACTAGTCCTGAGGTGCGTGCCCTCAGCCAGGTGCCACCAGTGCCGGTACCACGCACCAGGTATAGAGTACGCTTTGAGAGTTCAGTGTGCCCTGTCCCTGCTCCACGCACTAGTAGGAGGGTGCTTATCATTAGCCCGGTGCCTCCAGTTCCGGCACCACGCACCAGGTCTACAGTGCGCCGTATCCGGCCAGAGCCATCCGTCTCCCCAGCGCCATCTGAGCCATCCGTCTCCCCAGCGCCATCTGAGCCATCCGTCTCCCCAGCGCCATCTGAGCCATCCGTCTCCCCAGCGCCATCTGAGCCATCCGTCTCCCCAGCGCCATCTGAGCCATCCGTCTGCCAGGAGCCTGCAAAGCCGCCCGTCTGCCATGAGCCTGCAAAGCCGCCCGTCTGCCATGAGCCTACAGAGCCATCCGCCAGACAGGAGCCGCTAGAGCCGTCAGCCAGACAGGAGCCGCTAGAGCCGCCCGCCAGACAGGATCTGCCAGAGCCGCCAACCAGACAGGATCTGCCAGAGCCGCCAACCAGACAGGATCTGCCAGAGCCGCCAACCAGACAGGATCTGCCAGAGCCGCCAGAGAGCCATGAGCAGTCAGAGCCGTCAGAGAGCCATGAGCAGCCAGAGCCGTCAGAGAGCCATGAGCAGCCAGAGCCGTCAGAGAGCCATGAGCAGCCAGAGCCGTCAGAGAGCCATGAGCAGCCAGAGCCGTCAGAGAGCCATGAGCAGCCAGAGCCGTCAGAGAGCCATGAGCAGCCAGAGCCGTCAGAGAGCCATGAGCAGCCAGAGCCGTCAGAGAGCCATGAGCGTCGAGAGCCGTCAGCCTGCCATGAGCGTCGAGAGCCGTCAGCCTGCCATGAGCGTCGAGAGCCGTCAGCCTGCCATGACCGTAGAGAGCCGTCAGCCTGCCATGAGCGTCGAGAGCCGTCAGTCTGCCATGAGCGTCGAGAGCCGTCAGCCTGCATGGACCTGCCAGAGCCGTCCAAACAGGACCTGCCAGAGTCCTTCAGCCGGGATCTGCCCCTTGTCCCGGTGTTGCCCCTTGTCCCGGTGTTGCCCCTTGTCCCGGTGCTAACCCTTGTCCCGGTGCTGCCCCTTGTCCCGGTGCTGCCCCTTGTCCCGGTGCTGCCCCTTGTCCCGGTGCTGCCCCTTGTCCCGGTGCTGCCCCTTGTCCCGGTGCTGCCCCTTATTCCAGTGATGGTCCTTATCCTGGTGCTGCCCCTTGTCCCGGTGCTGCCCCTTGTCCCGGTGCTACCCCTTGTCCCGGTGCTGCCCCTTGTCCTGGTGCTAGCTGTTTATTTAGGGGAAGGTAGTGTTAGGGTGGGCATTAGAAGGGGTAGAAAGAAGAGGGGAGTGACTATGGTGGTATGGGGACAGCGTCCTGAACCGGAACCACCACCGTGGTCAACTGCCCACCCGGACCCTCCCCTGGACTTTGTGCTGGTGCGCCCGGCGTTCGCACCTTGGGGGGGGGGTACTGTAACAGTCCTGACCTATTTATGTTAGTTTTTATGTGTTTTTGGTCAGGGCATGTGTTTTGGGTGGGCAGTCTATGTTATCTGTTTCTATGTTGGTTTCGGTTTGCCTGGTATGGCTCTTGATTAGAGGCAGGTGGTTTGCATTTTCCTCTAATCAAGAGTCATATTTAGGTAGGGCATTCTCACTGTTTGTTTGTGGGTGATTGTCTCCTGTGATGTTTCGTGTTGTTCGATATATATTCACAAACGGGACTGTTTGGCTGTTCGTATGTTTCGATGTCCGTTCCTGTTCGTGAGTTTACGTTTGTCTATGTAAGTTTATGTTCAGGTTGCGTCGACGTCGTTTTGTTATTTTGTAAGTGTTGAAAGTGTTTTGTTTTGTTTAGTCTACGTCGTGTTATATAATAAAGATGGCATATTTCCCTGACTCCGCATTTTGGTCCGAAGATCCTTCTCTCCTCACCTCATCCGAGGATGAGGAAAGCGACAGCTATTACAGAGGGAGAGAAACATGTCTAAAGCAGCGAGCCAACTATAGTCAGAGGGAGAGAAACATGTCTAAAGCAGCGAGACAACCAGAGTCAGAGGGAGAGAAACATGTCAAAAGCAGGGAGCCAACTATAGTCAGAGGGAGAGAAACATGTCTAAAGCAGGGAGACAACTAGAGTCAGAGGGGGAGAAACATGTCTAAAGCAGGGAGCCAACTAGAATCAGAGGGAGAGAAACATGTCTAAAGCAGGGAGACAACTAGAGTCAGAGGGAGAGAAACATGTCTAAAGCAGAGAGCCAACTAGAGTCAGAGGGAGAGAAACATGTCTAAAGCAGGGAGACAACTAGAGTCAGAGGGAGAGAAACATGTCTAAAGCAGGGAGACAACTAGAATCAGAGGGAGAGAAACATGTCTAAAGCAGGGAGACAACTAGAGTCAGAGAGGGAGAAACATGTCTAAAGCAGGGAGACAACAAGAATCAGAGGGAGAGAAACATGTCTAAAGCAGGGAGACAACTAGAGTCAGAGGGAGAGAAACATGTCTAAAGCAGGGAGACAACTAGAATCAGAGAGGGGGAAACATGTCTAAAGCAGGGAGACAACTAGAGTCAGAGGGAGAGAAACATGTCTAAAGCAGGGAGAAAACTAGAATCAGAGGGAGAGAAACATGGCTAAAGCAGGGAGACAACTAGAATCAGAGAGGGAGAAACATGTCTAAAGCAGGGAGACAACTATAGTCAGAGGGAGAGAAACATGTCTAAAGCAGGGAGCCAACTAGAGTCAGAGGGGGAGAAACATGTCTAAAGCAGGGAGACAACTATAGTCAGAGGGAGAGAAACATGTCTAAAGCAGGGAGAAACATGTCTAAAGCAGGGAGAAACATGTCTAAAGCATGGAGACAACTAGAGTCAGAGGGGGAGAAACATGTCTAAAGCAGGGAGACAACTATAGTCAGAGGGAGAAACATGTCTAAAGCAGGGAGCCAACTATAGTCAGAGGGAGAGAAACATGTCTAAAGCAGCGAGACAACCAGAGTCAGAGGGAGAGAAACATGTCTAAAGCAGGGAGCCAACTAGAATCAGAGGGGGAGAAACATGGCTAAAGCAGGGAGCCAACTAGAATCAGAGGGAGAGAAACATGTCTAAAGCAGGGAGACAACTAGAGTCAGAGGGAGAGAAACATGTCTAAAGCAGGGAGACAACTAGAGTCAGAGGGGGAGAAACATGTCTAAAGCAGGGAGAAACATGTCTAAAGCAGGGAGACAACTAGAGTCAGAGGGAGAGAAACATGTCTAAAGCAGGGAGCCAACTAGAGTCAGAGAGGGAGAAACATGTCTAAAGCAGGGAGACAACTAGAATCAGAGGGAGAGAAACATGTCTAAAGCAGGGAGACAACTAGAGTCAGAGGGAGAGAAACATGTCTAAAGCAGGGAGACAACTAGAGTCAGAGGGAGAGAAACATGTCTAAAGCAGGGAGACAACTAGAATCAGAGGGAGAGAAACATGTCTAAAGCAGGGAGACAACAAGAATCAGAGGGAGAGAAACATGTCTAAAGCAGGGAGACAACTAGAGTCAGAGGGAGAGAAACATGTCTAAAGCAGCAGTCTCCTGAGGAAGCTAGGCTTTTGGCCATCCTCTTACCTCACCCCTTTTTAGAGCCCCATCTGTTCATAATTACTGACCCAGGTCTGCCCAGGTCCTTCAGCCTCTGCTCTTACTCAATCACTCTTTCCCATCCAGTGGTCTACAGGCTCCCCTCATCCACATTATATTACATTCCAAAAATCACGCCCAACTTAACTCCATGTAACTGTGTGATTGATAACCTACCACAGATGTAGGAATAGATTTATGAGAGGATTCACACGCACATGCAAAAATTATATCAAACGTTTTACCATTGCAACATTTGATAGGCTACAGTCACATTCAAAGCGGTTGTCTGAAGCTTGTTTGAGTTCACAGATGGCGATCCCTCATCGTGATTAGTAATTTGCAACAATCTCAATGAACGTAATCATTATCTTTCTTTTGCAGTATCTCAAACTGTCGTAATTGCCAGCTGAGATAAACTTTTGTGAATTGATTATACTCCTGGTTCAGAGTTTCTTAACATCATCCTAAAACCTGCTTTGAGCTGGGAGTTTTTTTTGTTTTAACACTGATTTTAACAGGATTCTTTGGGCCTTTTCTGAGACACTTCGTGGATACAGGCTCAGAAGTGTGCCTGGTGTCTGTTATCTTTGGCCTTTATAATTAGGGTACAGGGTCTGACACAAAGCCACTAATAAGCCTTTTTCTATGGCTGGCCATGCTTTCCACCTGGCTACCCCTACCCCGGTCAACAGCCCTGCGATCCCCACAGCAACTCGCCCAAGCCTCCCCCATTTCTCCTTCACCCAAATCCAGATAGCTGATGTTCTGAAAGAGCTGAAAAATCTGGACCCCTACAAATCAGCCGGGCTAGACAATCTGGACCCTCTCTTTCTAAAATTATCTGCCGAAATTGTTGCAAACCCTATCACTAGCCTGTTCAACCTCTCTTTTGTATCTTCTGAGATTCCCATAGATTGGAAAGCTGCCGCAGTCATCCCCCTCTTCAAAGGGGGAGACACTCTAGACCCAAACTGCTACAGACCTATATCTATTCTACCCTGCCTTTCTAAGGTCTTTGAAAGCCAAGTTAACAAACAGATTACCGACCACTTCGATTCTCACCGTACCTTCTCCGCTATACAATCTGGTTTCAGAGCTGGTCATGGGTGCACCTCAGCCACGCTCAAGGTCCTAAACGATATTATAACCGCCATCGATAAGAGACAGCCGTGTGCAGCCTTATTCATCGACCTGGCTAAGGCTTTCGACTCTGTCAATCACAACATTCTTACTAGCAGACTCAACGGCCTTGGTTTCTCTAATGACTGCCTCGCCTGGTTCACCAACTACTTCTCCGATAGAGTTCAGTGTGTCAAATTGGAGGGCCTGTTGTCCGGACCTCTGGCAGTCTCTATGGGGTGCCACAGGGTTAATTTCTCAGGCCGACTCTCTTGTCTGTATATATCAATGATGTCGCTCTTGCTGCGGGTGATTCTTTGATCCACCTCTACGCAGACGACACCATTCTGTATAGATCCGGCCCTTCTTTGGACACTGTGTTAACTAACCTCCAGATGAGCTTCAATGCCATACAACTCTCCTTCCGTGGCCTCCAACTGCTCTTACATGCAAGTAAAACTAAAGTATTTGGTTGGGAGGAGTATTTGGTTGGGAGGAGTATTTGGCTGAGAGGAGTATTTGGTTGGAGCGGAGTATTTGGTTGAGAGGAGTATTTGGTTGGAGAGGAGTATTTGGTTGGGGAGGCATATTTGGTTGGGGAGGAGTATTTGGTTGGAGAGGAGTATTTGTTTGGGGAGGAGTATTTGGTTGGGGAGTAGTATTTGGTTGGGAGGAGTATTTGGTTGGGAGGAGTATCTGGCTGAGAGGACTATTTGGTTGGAGAGGAGTATTTGGTTGGAGAGGAGTATTTGGTTGGGGAGGGGTATTTGGGTGGGGGGAGTATTTGGTTGGGGGGAGTATTTGGTTGGGGAAGAGTATTTGGTTGAGAGGAGTATTTGGTTGGGGCAGTATTTGGTTGGGGGGAGTATTTGGTTGAGAGGAGTATTTGGTTGGGAGGAGTATTTGGTTGGGGGAGTATTTGGTTGAGAGGAGTATTTGGTTGAGAGGAGTATTTGGTTGGGGGAGTATTTGGATGGGGGAGTATTTGGATGGGGGAGAATTTGGTTGGGGAGAGAATTTGGTTGGGGGAGAATTTGGTTGGGGAGAGAATTTGGTTGGGGGAGAATTTGGTTGGGGAGAGAATTTGGTTGGGGGAGAATTTGGTTGGGGGGAGTATTTGGTTGGGGGAGTATTTGGTTGGATATTTGATTTAAAATACTTGATTTGAGTGAAAGTTGAGTGAATAGCAATTCTGGTACTTTGATAAAGAGGACAACAATACAATAGTTGTTTCAAGACGTGATTTCAAGATTTGATGTTTGATTCAAAATAAATCTGTTTTCTTATTGTATTATGTATCACTAAAAATACATTTTATCCAAGGTATTGGAAAAAGAAGTCTGAGCGGGTTACGGTGTATGTTTCAGATCCCCTGTGAGTGTTCACAATGTCTAGACTTGGAACACATGACCTATTGATCTCCCAGCAGCGGACTTGTTCAATTAAGACAGATAAAAGTTGTGTGAGACTTCCAACGGAGGTGTTCTGAGTTCTAACCTTTTGATAATCTAATAGCTATTTAATGGATAATCTGAGCTGCTAATAGAATAAAATGGCTCTCAATTTAGGTAGAAAAATATAAATAATTTGTTGAGTAACAGATTAGTTTGTTATATTAATTAGAGAATGTCATCAAGAATATTACGCAAAGTCAATGTATTGAAATATCTGAACATTTTGCAGTGTCCTCAAAATATTAGGATATTTCTTTACAGTGACTGTGCATAATAGTACTGATGGCATTCTCTAATTAATATAACAAACTGATCTGTACTCAAACTGTATAAACTTACATGACTGATTGACCTTGATTGATATAAGCTGAGAAAAGCCATCAGCACCATCAACACAGAAGGTATATATTTACCCAGCCTCTTGGTAGCCCAGCTTGGTTTCTGAGAATCCTAGTCTGTCATTAGGTGTTGATAGCTATGTTGAGCCCCTGTGATAGCATTGTAACTGACACCTGCTGTGTGTCCGCCCCTGGATGTTGCCATGACACTAATGACTATACTCCAGGGACCTTTGCACTGCAGCACCACAGATTGCAGGGCAGCCGTGATCAATGAAACCAATAATAAAGGCCTAATAGGAGAGGAAATGAGGGCCTAGCACATCCTCAGTCAGCTGAGGAGAGGACAGCAACACATCACACAGCAACACATCAACGTGGCCTGGTGTGAGAACCAGAGCAATGCAGCAGCAAAGGAAAAGTAAGCTGTGTGTGTGTGTGTGTGTGTGTGTGTGTGTGTGTGTGTGTGTGTGTGTGTGTGTGTGTGTGTGTGTGTGTGTGTGTGTGTGTGTGTGTGTGTGTGTGTGTGTGTGTGTGTGTGTGTGTGTGTGTGTGTGTGTGTGTGTGTGTGTGTGTGTGTGTTGAATGTTACAGGTTAACCACATGCCCTCAAATCTATAAAATCTCTTGAGAAAATATCTCCTCTGTCCCTGTCTATCTCCAGGAGGATCAAATCTCCATATCTAAAAACTAAGAACACCTGCAGCTCCGTGAGACTCTCAGAGATCACTGCTCATTACATAAGGAGGCAAACTTACGTCGGAAAGAAAGAGAAAGAATAGAGAGAGAAAACATGAGGGGAAGAGATAGAGAGAGAGAAATTAAGAGAGAGAAAGAGAGAAAGTAAGAGAGGGAGAAAAATAAAAAGATAAGAAAATGACAGAAAGAGGTAGAAAATGAGAGAGAGAACGAGGGGAAAGGGAGAGAGAAAGAGAGAATGTAAGAGAGAAAGAGAGGGAGAAAAAGAGAAGAAAAAAAGAGAAAGAGGGAGAAAAGGAGAGGGAGAAAATGAGGGAAAGAAGGAGAGAGAGAAACTCAGTCACTGTGATCTCTCCCAGAGCATGCAGTGGTCTGATGGTCTTGTTCCTGTTCCTGGTGCTCTGTGGGAGCAGGGGGTTTATGTCCCCCACACAAGACCAGACTGAAATATACAATGAGATTAGAAGTGGTGTCAGAGAAAAATCACTGTCTATTCTAGAGATTCCACTGCCTGGGTCTCTGTGTTGTTCATTCAGCCTGTCTAGAATCAACTACAGTTATACTGGGATATAGTGGCTCTCAGGGGAGTATGGACCTAAAGCTCTTTGATAGAGCCGTTTTCAATACACCAATGAGTATTCAAGGTCTGTGAAGATGGTAAAATACACAAAGAAGAACATTTTCTGGTAAATAAATGCAGGAAGATATGCTGTAAAAGGAACCAACTTGACTCCATTGACTTCCTATAATTACCAAGAATTGAAGGTCTATGAATAATTTTTACAGTACGGTAGAAGCAGTGGTTAAGTGGAGGGTAAACACACATAAACGTTGTTCACCTAATTTTTTTTCCCTCCCAAAAGTTTACCCACCTTTTGCACAAAAATGCATTGAAAGTATACGGAGAGTAACTTTATTCACCACAGATGGCGATCAGAGCAGAGTTTACACACCAATTTTCTTACCACTACATCACTGGGTCAAGAGAATGAGAGTGTAATTTTATGCTAAAAGAAAGAAAATATGATGTAACGGAAACTGACTGTATTCAAGTTTAGAGGGATTGATGAGAGAAAAACATTGGAGGAAATCCAGAGATGTTGATTACATAAACACACAAGACATCAATGCAGATCAGCATTCTGGTAGAGGGTCTTTCATCTGCTCTTATTGGCCGCCTGTCACGCACTCTTAGCCCGCGTCCCAAATGGCTCACTATTCCTTATATAGTGCACTAGTAAAGTTTAGAATGCAAGCTTAGAATGTTTTGTTTGCCTCCCTGGCACTCTACTCAGTACGGCACATCAGCTGCAGGATAAGGATGCTGCTGTATGTCCCAGTCATCTCAGACGACTTCCTTCGGGCTGCAGAAGTAATCTTCACACAGAGCTCTGGAAAGGAATTCTTTGAAGTGCAAACGGATGGGGCTTTTCGTGTCAACTTCAAACGCAGCATCTAAGCTTTTTTTATATGCCTTTCTGTAGAGCAATCGGTATATGGGCGGATGGCTTCAGACATTTTGGGGATACTGCACAAACGTTTTAATGACAGTGGCACACTTCACAGTGGAATTGTTTGAGTATGAGTAGGGTTGCAAAATTCCTGAAACGTTCAATAAATTCTCTGGTTTTCACGAAATTCTGGAAAGGCAGGTTCCTGGAATCAGGAGGGAATACGCAGGAAATCTGTAATCCTCCAACCAGGAATTCTGGAAAACCGGGGAATTTATTGAAAGCAGGAATTTTGGTATCCTAAAATGAAGTGTCATATACACTGGTACCATGCAAAGATGCAATAATAGTCAATAAAAACACTTTCAATTTAGATTCATTGCTTAGTAAAGGCCTTTGTTGCCTGAACACGTTCTGCTCAGCATGTAAGCAGATTGAGCCACGTCATCAGAATCTACTGAATGGTAAAAGTCACTCTTCAATGAGACAAGACCCCAGAAGCATAAAGACACACTTTAAGACTGTGACTCTGCAGAAGTCCAAGGCTTATCTATTCCTCAAGCCACTCCAGGACTTTAGACTTCATACTGGTCAGTCTTGGTAAGATGTAGAGTGAGTAAGCAGGGGTTTCATGGCAGGTGATGAGAGTGAGTGTGTGCAGTTTGCTGTCCACTCACTGATGTACACTAACTAAATATTGATTTATGAAGACCTGCCATACTGTACACGCCATTAATAATACATTTCAAAACAGTTATTTCCTGTTTATGAAATGCTTAAGTGTACAATTTCCACTTCAAAAAGTGGCCAGACTAAATAACCAAGCTTCTAAAAGGTTAAGCCTACTTCTAACACATTTAGTCTCTAATGAAAATACTTGATTTGACACAGTTCATATTTGGCACAGTAGGTCAGCTCTATCCCAACGAGAAACGTGTTAAAAGGCTGGTTTCTTGAATCTTTTAGATACCGCGACAGAGGAGGGTCAGACTCAAGACACACGTCAGAGGCACAGGTCAAGAACAGGACAGGACCCACTGTACTCACTCATAGAACAGGACAGGACCCACTGTACTCACTCATAGAACAGGACAGAACCCACTGTACACACTCATAGAACAGGAACAGAACCCACTGTACACACTCATAGAACAGGGACAGAACCCACTGTACTCACTCATAGAACAGGAACAGAACCCACTGTACTCACTCATAGAACAGGAACAGGACAGAACCCACTGTACTCACTCATAGAACAGGGACAGGACCCAATGTACTCACTCATAGAACAGGACAGGACCCACTGTACTCACTCATAGAACAGGAACAGAACCCACTGTACACACTCATAGAACAGGGACAGAACCCACTGTACTCACTCATAGAACAGAAACAGGACAGAACCCACTGTACTCACTCATAGAACAGGAACAGGACAGAACCCACTGTACTCACTCATAGAACAGGGACAGAACCCACTGTACTCACTCATAGAACAGGAACAGGACAGGACCCCCTATACTCATTCATAGAACAGGAACAGAACAGGACCCCCTGTACTCACTCATAGAACAGGAACAGGACAGGGCCCACTGTACTCACTCATAGAACAGGAACAGGACAGGACCCCCTGTACTCACTCATAGAACAGGAACAGGACAGAGCCCACTGTACTCACTCATAGAACAGGACAGGACACACTGTACTCACTCATAGAACAGGACAGGACCCACTGTACTCACTCATAGAACAGGGACAGGACCCACTGTACTCACTCATTAAACAGGGACAGGACCCACTGTACTCACTCATAGAACAGGGACAGGACAGAACCCACTGTACTCACTCATTAAACAGGAACAGGACAGGACCCCCTGTACTCACTCATAGAACAGGGACAGGACCCACTGTACTCACTCATAGAACAGGAACAGGACAGGACCCCCTGTACTCACTCATAGAACAGGGACAGGACCCACTGTACTCACTCATAGAACAGGGACAGGACCCACTGTACTCACTCATAGAACAGGACAGAACCCACTGTACTCACTCATAGAACAGGAACAGGACAGGACCCCCTGTACTCACTCATAGAACAGGGACAGGACCCACTGTACTCACTCATAGAACAGGGACAGGACCCATGGTACTCACTCATAGAACAGGGACAGAACCCACTGTAATCACTCATAGAACAGGGACAGAACCCACTGTACTCACTCATAGAACAGAGACAGAACCCACTGTACTCACTCATAGAACAGGAACAGAACCCCCTGTACTCACTCATAGAACAGGAACAGGACAGAACCGACTGTACTCACTCATAGAACAGGGACAGAACCCCCTGTACTCACTCATAGAACAGGAACAGGACAGGACCCACTGTACTCACTCATTGAACAGGGACAGAACCCACTGTACTCACTCATAGAACAGGAACAGGACAGGACCCACTGTACTCACTCATAGAACAGGGAAGGAACAGAACCCACTGTACTCACTCATAGAACAGGAACAGGACAGGACCCACTGTACTCACTCATTGAACAGGGACAGAACCCACTGTACTCACTCATAGAACAGGATCAGGACAGGACCCACTGTACTCACTCATAGAACAGGAACAGGACAGGACTCACTGTACTCACTCATAGAACAGGAACAGGACAGGACTCACTGTACTCACTCATAGAACAGGAACAGGACAGGACCCACTGTACTCACTCATAGAACAGGAACAGGACAGAACCCACTGTACTCACTCATAGAACAGGGACAGAACCCACTGTACTCACTCACAGAACAGGAACAGGACAGGACCCACTGTACTCACTCATAGAACAGTGACAGAACCCCCTGTACTCACTCATAGAACAGGAACAGGACAGGACCCACTGTACTCACTCATAGAACAGGAACAGGACAGAACCCACTGTACTCACTCATAGAACAGGGACAGAACCCACTGTACTCACTCATAGAACAGGAACAGGACAGGACCCACTGTACTCACTCATAGAACAGGGACAGAACCCCCTGTACTCACTCAAAGAACAGGAACAGGACAGGACCCACTGTACTCACTCATAGAACAGGGACAGAACAGAACCCACTGTACTCACTCATAGAACAGGAACAGGACAGGACCCACTGTACTCACTCATAGAACAGGAACAGGACAGGACCCACTGTACTCACTCATAGAACAGGGACAGAACCCACTGTACTCACTCATAGAACAGGAACAGGACAGGACCCACTGTACTCACTCATAGAACAGGGACAGAACCCCCTGTACTCACTCATAGAACAGGAACAGGACAGGACCCACTGTACTCACTTATAGAACAGGAACAGGACAGAACCCACTGTACTCACTCATAGAACAGGAACAGGACAGAACCCACTGTACTCACTCATTGAACAGGGACAGAACAGAACCCACTGTACTCACTCATTGAACAGGAACAGGACAGGACCCACTGTACTCACTCATAGAACAGGAACAGGACAGGACCCACTGTACTCACTCATAGAACAGGAACAGGACAGAACCCACTGTACTCACTCATAGAACAGGGACAGAACCCACTGTACTCACTCATAGAACAGGAACAGGTCAGGACCCACTGTACTCACTCATAGAACAGGGACAGAACCCCCTGTACTCACTCATAGAACAGGAACAGGACAGGACCCACTGTACTCACTCATAGAACAGGAACAGGACAGAACCCACTGTACTCACTCATAGAACAGGGACAGAACCCACTGTACTCACTCATAGAACAAGAACAGGACAGGACCCACTGTACTCACTCATAGAACAGGAACAGAACCCCCTGTACTCACTCATAGAACAGGAACAGGACAGAACCCACTGTACTCACTCATTGAACAGGAACAGGACAGAACCCACTGTACTCACTCATAGAACAGGGACAGAACCCACTGTACTCACTCATTGAACAGGTACATAATCCACTGTACTCACTCATAGAACAGGAACAGGACAGGACCCACTGTACTCACTCATAGAACAGGGACAGAACCCACTGTACTCACTCATTGAACAGGTACATAATCCACTGTACTCACTCATAGAACACGGACAGAACCCCCTGTACTCACTCATAGAACAGGAACAGAACAAAACCCACTGTACTCACTCATTAAACAGGGACAGAACCCACTGTACTCATAGAACAGGGACAGAACCCCCTGTATTCACTCATAGAACAGGGACAGAACCCCCTGTACTCACTCATAGAACAGGAACAGAACAGAGCCCACTGTACTCACTCATAGAACAGGGACAGAACCCACTGTACTCACTCATAGAACAGGAACAGGACAGAGCCCACTGTACTCACTCATAGAACAGGGACAGGACCCACTGTACTCACTCATAGAACAGGGACAGAACCCCCTGTACTCACTCATTGAACAGGAACAGGACAGAGCCCACTGTACTCACTCATAGAACAGGGACAGGACCCACTGTACTCACTCATAGAACAGGGACAGAACCCACTGTACTCACTCATAGAACAGGGACAGGACCCATGGTACTCACTCATAGGACAGGGACAGAACCCACTGTATTCACTCATAGAACAGGGACATAATCCACTGGACTCACTCATAGAACAGAGACAGAACCCACTGTACTCACTCATAGAACAGGGACAGAACCCACTGTACTCACTCATAGAACAGGGACAGAACCCACTGTACTCACTCATAGAATAGGACAGGACCCACTGTACTCACTCATAGAATAGGACAGAACCCACTGTACACACTCATAGAACAGGGACAGAACCCCCTGTACTCACTCATAGAATAGGACAGGACTCACTGTACTCACTCATAGAATAGGAACAGGACAGAACCGACTGTACTCACTCATAGAATAGGACAGAACCCACTGTACTCACTCATAGAACAGGGACAGAACCCCCTGTACTCATAGAACAGGGACAGAACCCCCTGTACTCACTCATAGAACAGGGACAGAACCCCCTGTACTCACTCATAGAACAGGAACAGGACAGAACCGACTGTACTCACTCATAGAATAGGACAGAACCCACTGTACTCACTCATAGAACAGGGACAGAACCCCCTGTACTCACTCATAGAACAGGAACAGGACAGAACCCACTGTACTCACTCATAGAACAGGGACAGAACCCACTGTACTCACTCATAGAACAGGGACAGAACCCCCTGTACTCACTCATAGAACAGGAACAGGACAGAACCGACTGTACTCACTCATAGAACAGGGACAGAACCCCCTGTACTCACTCATAGAACAGGGACAGAACCCCCTGTACTCACTCATAGAATAGGACAGGACTCACTGTACTCACTCATAGAACAGGGACAGAACCCCCTGTACTCACTCATAGAACAGGGACAGAACCCCCTGTACTCACTCATAGAACAGGGACAGAACCCACTGTACTCACTCATAGAATAGGACAGGACCCACTGTACTCACTCATAGAACAGGAACAGAACCCACTGTACACACTCATAGAACAGGGACAGAACCCCCTGTACTCACTCATACAATAGGACAGGACTCACTGTACTCACTCATAGAATAGGACAGGACCCACTGTACTCACTCATAGAACAGGAACAGGACAGAACCCACTGTACTCACTCATAGAACAGGGACAGAACCCACTGTACTCACTCATAGAACAGGATCAGGACAGGACCCACTGTACTCACTCATAGAACAGGAACAGAACCCCCTGTACTCACTCATAGAACAGGAACAGGACAGAACCCACTGTACTCACTCATTGAACAGGAACAGGACAGGACCCACTGTACTCACTCATAGAACAGGGACAGAACCCAGTGTACTCACTCATTGAACAGGTACATAATCCACTGTACTCACTCATAGAACAGGGACAGAACCCCCTGTACTCACTCATAGAACAGGAACAGAACAAAACCCACTGTACTCACTCATTAAACAGGGACAGAACCCACTGTACTCATAGAACAGGGACAGAACCCCCTGTATTCACTCATAGAACAGGGTAAGAACCCCCTGTACTCACTCATAGAACAGGAACAGGACAGAGCCCACTGTACTCACTCATAGAACAGGGACAGGACCCACTGTACTCACTCATAGAACAGGGACAGAACCCACTGTACTCACTCATAGAACAGGAACAGGACAGAGCCCACTGTACTCACTCATAGAACAGGGACAGAACCCCCTGTACTCACTCATTGAACAGGAACAGGACAGAGCCCACTGTACTCACTCATAGAACAGGGACAGGACCCACTGTACTCACTCATAGAACAGGGACAGAACCCACTGTACTCACTCATAGAACAGGGACAGGACCCATGGTACTCACTCATAGAACAGGGACAGAACCCACTGTATTCACTCATAGAACAGGGACATAATCCACTGGACTCACTCATAGAACAGGAACAGGACAGAACCCACTGTACTCACTCATAGAACAGAGACAGAACCCACTGTACTCACTCATAGAACAGGGACAGAACCCACTGTACTCACTCATAGAACAGGGACAGAACCCCCTGTACTCACTCATAGAATAGGACAGGACTCACTGTACTCACTCATAGAACAGGAACAGAACCCACTGTACTCACTCATAGAACAGGGACAGGACCCACTGTACTCACTCATAGAATAGGACAGAACCCACTGTACTCACTCATAGAATAGGACAGGACCCACTGTACTCACTCATAGAACAGGAACAGAACCCACTGTACTCACTCATAGAACAGGGACAGGACCCACTGTACTCACTCATAGAATAGGACAGGACTCACTGTACTCACTCATAGAACAGGAACAGAACCCACTGTACTCACTCATAGAACAGGGACAGGACCCACTGTACTCACTCATAGAATAGGACAGAACCCACTGTACTCACTCATAGAACAGGGACAGAACCCACTGTACTCACTCATAGAATAGGACAGAACCCACTGTACTCACTCATAGAACAGGGACAGAACCCACTGTACTCACTCATAGAATAGGACAGGACTCACTGTACTCACTCATAGAATAGGACAGAACCCACTGTACTCACTCATAGAACAGGAACAGAACCCACTGTACTCACTCATAGAATAGGACAGAACCCACTGTACACACTCATAGAATAGGACAGAACCCACTGTACTCACTCATAGAATAGGACAGGACTCACTGTACTCACTCATAGAATAGGACAGAACCCACTGTACACACTCATAGAATAGGACAGGACCCACTGTACTCACTCATAGAACAGGACAGAACCCACTGTACTCACTCATAGAACAGGGACAGGACCCACTGTACTCACTCATAGAACAGGGACAGAACCCACTGTACTCACTCATAGAACAGGGACAGAACCCCCTGTACTCACTCATAGAACAGGAACAGGACAGAACCGACTGTACTCACTCATAGAACAGGGACAGAACCCCCTGTACTCACTCATAGAATAGGACAGGACTCACTGTACTCACTCATAGAATAGGACAGGACCCACTGTACTCACTCATAGAACAGGAACAGAACCCACTGTACACACTCATAGAACAGGGACAGAACCCCCTGTACTCACTCATAGAACAGGGACAGAACCCACTGTACTCACTCATAGAATAGGACAGGACTCACTGTACTCACTCATAGAATAGGACAGGACCCACTGTACACACTCATAGAACAGGAACAGGACAAAACCCACTGTACTCACTCATTAAACAGGGACAGAACCCACTGTACTCATAGAACAGGGACAGAACCCCCTGTATTCACTCATAGAACAGGGACAGAACCCCCTGTACTCACTCATAGAACAGGAACAGGACAGAACCGACTGTACTCACTCATAGAACAGGGACAGAACCCCCTGTACTCACTCATAGAATAGGACAGGACTCACTGTACTCACTCATAGAATAGGACAGGACCCACTGTACTCACTCATAGAACAGGAACAGAACCCACTGTACACACTCATAGAACAGGGACAGAACCCCCTGTACTCACTCATAGAATAGGACAGGACTCACTGTACTCACTCATAGAATAGGACAGGACCCACTGTACACACTCATAGAACAGGAACAGGACAAAACCCACTGTACTCACTCATTAAACAGGGACAGAACCCACTGTACTCATAGAACAGGGACAGAACCCCCTGTACTCACTCATAGAACAGGAACAGAACAGAGCCCACTGTACTCACTCATAGAACAGGGACAGAACCCACTGTACTCACTCATAGAACAGGAACAGGACAGAGCCCACTGTACTCACTCATAGAACAGGGACAGGACCCACTGTACTCACTCATAGAACAGGGACAGAACCCACTGTACTCACTCATAGAACAGGGACAGGACCCATGGTACTCACTCATAGGACAGGGACAGAACCCACTGTATTCACTCATAGAACAGGGACATAATCCACTGGACTCACTCATAGAACAGAGACAGAACCCACTGTACTCACTCATAGAACAGGGACATAATCCACTGGACTCACTCATAGAACAGAGACAGAACCCACTGTACTCACTCATAGAACAGGGACATAATCCACTGGACTCACTCATAGAACAGAGACAGAACCCACTGTACTCACTCATAGAACAGGGACAGAACCCCCTGTACTCACTCATAGAACAGGACAGAACCCACTGTACTCACTCATAGAACAGGGACAGGACCCACTGTACTCACTCATAGAATAGGACAGAACCCACTGTACTCACTCATAGAACAGGGACAGGACCCACTGTACTCACTCATAGAACAGGAACAGAACCCCCTGTACTCACTCATAGAACAGGAACAGGACAGAACCGACTGTACTCACTCATTAAACAGGGACAGGACCCACTGTACTCACTCATAGAACAGGGACAGAACCCACTGTACTCACTCATAGAACAGGAACAGAACCCCCTGTACTCACTCATAGAACAGGAACAGGACAGAACCGACTGTACTCACTCATTAAACAGGGACAGGACCCACTGTACTCACTCATAGAACAGGGACAGAACCCCCTGTACTCACTCATAGAACAGGAACAGAACCCCCTGTACTCACTCATAGAACAGGGACAGAACCCCCTGTACTCACTCATAGAACAGGAACAGGACAGAACCCCCTGTACTCACTCATAGAACAGGAACAGAACCCCCTGTACTCACTCATAGAACAGGAACAGAACCCCCTGTACTCACTCATAGAACAGGAACAGGACAGAACCGACTGTACTCACTCATTAAACAGGGACAGGACCCACTGTACTCACTCATAGAACAGGGACAGAACCCCCTGTACTCACTCATAGAACAGGGACAGAACCCCCTGTACTCACTCATAGAATAGGACAGGACTCACTGTACTCACTCATAGAATAGGACAGGACCCACTGTACTCACTCATAGAACAGGAACAGAACCCACTGTACACACTCATAGAACAGGGACAGAACCCCCTGTACTCACTCATACAATAGGACAGGACTCACTGTACTCACTCATAGAATAGGACAGGACCCACTGTACTCACTCATAGAACAGGAACAGGACAGAACCCACTGTACTCACTCATAGAACAGGGACAGAACCCACTGTACTCACTCATAGAACAGGATCAGGACAGGACCCACTGTACTCACTCATAGAACAGGAACAGAACCCCCTGTACTCACTCATAGAACAGGAACAGGACAGAACCCACTGTACTCACTCATTGAACAGGAACAGGACAGGACCCACTGTACTCACTCATAGAACAGGGACAGAACCCAGTGTACTCACTCATTGAACAGGTACATAATCCACTGTACTCACTCATAGAACAGGGACAGAACCCCCTGTACTCACTCATAGAACAGGAACAGAACAAAACCCACTGTACTCACTCATTAAACAGGGACAGAACCCGCTGTACTCATAGAACAGGGACAGAACCCCCTGTATTCACTCATAGAACAGGGTAAGAACCCCCTGTACTCACTCATAGAACAGGAACAGGACAGAGCCCACTGTACTCACTCATAGAACAGGGACAGGACCCACTGTACTCACTCATAGAACAGGGACAGAACCCCCTGTACTCACTCATTGAACAGGAACAGGACAGAGCCCACTGTACTCACTCATAGAACAGGGACAGGACCCACTGTACTCACTCATAGAACAGGGACAGAACCCACTGTACTCACTCATAGAACAGGGACAGGACCCATGGTACTCACTCATAGAACAGGGACAGAACCCACTGTATTCACTCATAGAACAGGGACATAATCCACTGGACTCACTCATAGAACAGGAACAGGACAGAACCCACTGTACTCACTCATAGAACAGAGACAGAACCCACTGTACTCACTCATAGAACAGGGACAGAACCCACTGTACTCACTCATAGAACAGGACAGAACCCACTGTACTCACTCATAGAACAGGGACAGGACCCACTGTACTCACTCATAGAACAGGGACAGAACCCACTGTACTCACTCATAGAACAGGGACAGAACCCCCTGTACACACTCATAGAATAGGACAGGACTCACTGTACTCACTCATAGAATAGGACAGGACCCACTGTACTCACTCATAGAATAGGACAGGACCCACTGTACACACTCATAGAACAGGAACAGAACCCACTGTACTCACTCATAGAATAGGACAGGACCCACTGTACACACTCATAGAACAGGAACAGGACAAAACCCACTGTACTCACTCATTAAACAGGGACAGAACCCACTGTACTCATAGAACAGGGACAGAACCCCCTGTATTCACTCATAGAACAGGGACAGAACCCCCTGTACTCACTCATAGAACAGGAACAGGACAGAACCGACTGTACTCACTCATAGAACAGGGACAGAACCCCCTGTACTCACTCATAGAATAGGACAGGACTCACTGTACTCACTCATAGAATAGGACAGGACCCACTGTACACACTCATAGAACAGGAACAGGACAAAACCCACTGTACTCACTCATTAAACAGGGACAGAACCCACTGTACTCATAGAACAGGGACAGAACCCCCTGTATTCACTCATAGAACAGGGACAGAACCCCCTGTACTCACTCATAGAACAGGAACAGGACAGAGCCCACTGTACTCACTCATAGAACAGGGACAGGACCCACTGTACTCACTCATAGAACAGGGACAGAACCCCCTGTATTCACTCATAGAACAGGGACAGAACCCCCTGTACTCACTTATAGAACAGGAACAGGACAGGACCCAATGTACTCACTCATAGAACAGGGACAGGACCCACTGTACTCACTCATAGAACAGGGACAGAACCCACTGTACTCACTCATAGAACAGGACAGAACTCACTGTACTCACTCATAGAACAGAGACAGGACCCATGGTACTCACTCATAGAACAGGGACAGAACCCACTGTAATCACTCATAGAACAGGGACAGAACCCACTGTACTCACTCATAGAACAGAGACAGAACCCACTGTACTCACTCATAGAACAGGGACAGAACCCACTGTACTCATAGAACAGGGACAGAACCCACTGTACTCACTCATAGAACAGGGACAGGACAGAACCCACTGTACTCACTCATTAAACAGGGACAGAACCCACTGTTCTCACTCATAGAACAGGGACAGAACCCACTGTACTCACTCATAGAACAGGGACAGAACCCACTGTACTCACTCATAGAATAGGACAGGACTCACTGTACTCACTCATAGAATAGGACAGAACCCACTGTACTCACTCATAGAACAGGACAGAACCCACTGTACTCACTCATAGAACAGGGACAGAACCCCCTGTACTCACTCATAGAACAGGGACAGAACCCACTGTACTCACTCATAGAACAGGACAGAACCCACTGTACTCACTCATAGAACAGGACAGAACCCACTGTACTCACTCATAGAACAGGGACAGAACCCCCTGTACTCACTCATAGAATAGGACAGGACTCACTGTACTCACTCATAGAACAGGGACAGAACCCACTGTACTCACTCATAGAACAGGACAGAACCCACTGTACTCACTCATAGAACAGGACAGAACCCACTGTACTCACTCATAGAACAGGGACAGAACCCACTGTACTCACTCATAGAACAGGACAGAACCCACTGTACTCACTCATAGAACTCTGCAGCCGGTGTCATCTTGTACTTGGCATAAGACGTCCCGTTGCCCAGGAAGGATCCGTTTAGAAGCTTGGGGTCTGTGCAGTTCGGACTGTTCCAGGCGTTGCCACAATGGAGCCAGGGCAGCTCACTGGTCATAGAGGAGAACAGGTAGTACAGGGACCAGGCTATGATGACGTTGTAGTAGAAACCCACATACAACGCTATGATGATCACAGTGTAGCCCACACCTGAGGGAGGGAGGGAGGGATATGAACGAGAGAAACAGAGAGAGAAACAGAGAGCGAGAGAGAGAGCAGAGAGAGAGAGAGAGATGGTTACATAGTGTAGGTTACATAGGGTTACAGAGGGTGGAAAGCTGTTACTCCTGTGTAATGCCAATCATAAATGTGTATGTGTCAGGGAACACAAATATCAAACCAAACTATGCAGCATGTATCCACAAGGCCTTGGACAGCAGAGACTACTGAAAACAAGCAGGGCAGTGGAATACCAGCTAGTATTATGTATAAAAAAGAACTTGAGGAAATTTGAGGATTCAACCACTTATTTCACCTGATTCAATGTATTATTTGAGCAGAATGTGATGTGCTATACCTCTACCATCAGAACAAGCAGCAGATGAACTTAACAATGTCACTTTAACATTGTCTTTTACCCCTTTTTCTCCCCAATTTCGTGGTATCCAATTGGTAGTTACAGTCTTGTCGCTGCAACTCCTGTACGGACACAGAGCCATGCATCCACCGAAACACAACACAACCAAGCCGCACTGCTTTTTACACAATGCCCGCTTAACCCGGAAGCCAGCCACACCAATGTGTCAGAGGAAACACCGTACACCTGGCGACCGTGTAAGCGTGCATGCGCCCGGCCCGCCACAGGAGTCGCTAGAGCACAATGGGACAAGGACATCCCTGCCGGCCAAACAACAATATTGTCACGCCCTGGCCTTAGTATTCTTTGTTTTCTTTATTATTTTAGTTAGGTCAGGGTGTGACATGGGGAATGTTTATGTTTTGTTAGTTTTGGGTGTTTATATGGTAAAGGGGTTATGGGGTGTAGTATATGGGTTTGTGTTGAGTGTAGATGTCTAGCGTTGTCTATGTATGTTTAGTTGTCTAGGAGAGTCTATGGTTACCTGAATGAGTTCCCAATTAGAGACAGCTGATTTCGGTTGTCTCTGATTGGGAGCCTTATTTAGGGTAGCCATAGGCTCTCATTGGTTGTGAGTAATTGTCTATGTAGAACGTTTGTAGTCTGTGTGTGTATGTGCACAACGTTATTTAGCTTCACGGTCGTTTGTTGTTTTTGTATAGTTTGTTAAAGTGTGTCGTGTTTATTTTTCGTCATCTTTAAAAATAAAAGAAGATGGCTTATTTTCCTAAAGCTGCGTTTTGGTCCATCAATCCTCCACATGATCGTGACAGAATTACTCACCATAGGACCAAGCGGCATGGAAGGCGGCAACAGGACCTACCTACACAGGATTTCTGGAGTTGGGAGGACGAATTGGAAGGAAATGGACCTTGGGATCAACCTGGAGAATATCGCCTCCCTCGTGAAGAGCTGGAGGCAGCGAAAGCCGAGAGGAGGCGATATGAGGAGGCAGCACGGAGACAAGGCTGGAAACCTGTGAGTACAACCCAAAAATTTCTTGGGGGGGGCCTTAAAGGGAGTGTGGCGAAGTCAGGTAGGAAACCTGCGCCTACTCCTTGTACTTACCGTGGAGAGCGAGAGTACGGGCAGACACCGTGTTACGCAGTAGAGCGCACGGTGTCTCCTGTACGCGTGCATAGCCCGGTTCGTACATTTCAGCTCCACGTATCGGCCGGGCTAGACTGAGCGTTGAGCCGTATGTCATGAAGCCGGCCCAACGCATCTGGTCACCAGTGCGTCTCCTCGGGCCGGCGTACATGGCACCAGCCTTACGCATGGTGTCCCCGGTTCGCCTACATAGGCCGGTGCGGGTCATTCCACCTCCCCGCACTGGTCAGGCGACGGGGAGCATACAACCAGGTAAGGTTGGGCAGGCTCGGCGTTCAAGGGAGCCAGTACGCCTGCACGGTCCGGTATTTCCGGCGCCACCTCCCCGCCCCAATCCAGTACCACCAGTGCCTCCTCCACGCACTAGCTATATGGTGCGTGTCTCCAGCCCTTTACCACCAGTGTCTAAACCACGCACCAAGCCTCCTGTGTGTCCCCAGAGTCCTGTGCGTCCTGTTGCTGCTCCCCGCACTAGCCCTGAGATGCGTGTCCCCAGCCCGGTGCCACCAGTCCCGGCACCACGCACCAGGCCTACAGTGCGCCTCAGCCGGCAGGAGTCTGCCGTCTGCACAGCGTTGACTGAACTGCTCGTCTCCCCAGCGCCATCTGAGCCATCCGTCTCCCCAGCGCCATCTGAGCCATCCGTCTCCCCAGCGCCATCTGAGCCATCCGTCTGCAATGAGCCTGCAAAGCCGCCCGTCTGCCATGAGCCTGCAAAGCCGCCCGTCTGCCATGAGCCCACTGAGCCGTCCGCCAGACAGGAGCCGCTAGAGCCGCCAGCCAGACAGGAGCCGCTAGAGCCGTCCGTCAGACAGGATCTGCCAGAGCCGCCAACCAGACAGGATCTGCCAGAGCCGCCAACCAGACAGGATCTGCCAGAGCCGCCAACCAGACAGGAGCAGCCAGATCAGTCAGCCAGCCATGAGCAGCCAGATCCGTCAGCCAGCCATGAGCAGCCAGATCCGTCAGCTAGCCATGAGCAGCCAGATCCGTCAGCTAGCCATGAGCAGCCAGATCCGTCAGCTAGCCATGAGCAGCCAGATCCGTCAGCTAGCCATGAGCAGCCAGATCCGTCAGCTAGCCATGAGCAGCCAGATCCGTCAGCTAGCCATGAGCAGCCAGATCCGTCAGCTAGCCATGAGCAGCCAGATCCGTCAGCTAGCCATGAGCAGCCAGATCCGTCAGCTAGCCATGAGCAGCCAGATCCGTCAGCTAGCCATGAGCAGCCAGATCCGTCAGCTAGCCATGAGCAGCCAGATCCGTCAGCCAGCCATGAGCAGCCAGATCCGTCAGCCAGCCATGAGCAGCCAGATCAGTCAGCCAGCCATGAGCAGCCAGATCAGTCAGCCAGCCATGAGCAGCCAGATCAGTCAGCCAGCCATGAGCAGCCAGATCCGTTAGCCAGCCATGAGCAGCCAGATCTGTCAGCCAGCCATGGGCCGTCCCTCAGTCCGGAGCTGCAGTCCCTCAGTCCGGAGCTGCAGTCCCTCAGTCCGGAGCTGCCATTCCTCAGTCCGGAGCTGCCATTCCTCAGTCCGGAGCTGCCATTCCTCAGTCCGGAGCTGCCCCTTACCCTGGTGCTGCCCCTTACCCTGGTGCTGCCCCTTACCCTGGTGCTGCCCCTTACCCTGGTACTGCCCCTTACCCTGGTACTGCCCCTTACCCTGGTACTTCCCCTGACCCTGGTACTGCCCCTTACCCTGGTACTGGCCCTTAGTCCGGAGCTGTCCCTTAATGCAATGGGATTAATGTGGAGAGGGGTCATTTTGAAGAAGCTAAGGAGGTGGTTAGGGACTGTGGTGAAGTGGGGACCACGACCAGAGCCGGAGCCGCCACCGTGGAGGGAAGCCCACCCAGACCCTCCCCTAGACTGTGTATGGTGCGCCCGGAGTTCGCGCCTCAAGGGGGGGGTTATGTCACGCCCTGGCCTTAGTATTCTTTGTTTTCTTTATTATTTTAGTTAGGTCAGGGTGTGACATGGGGAATGTTTATGTTTTGTTAGTTTTGGGTGTTTATATGGTAAAGGGGTTATGGGGTGTAGTATATGGGTTTGTGTTGAGTGTAGATGTCTAGCGTTGTCTATGTATGTTTAGTTGTCTAGGAGAGTCTATGGTTACCTGAATGAGTTCCCAATTAGAGACAGCTGATTTCGGTTGTCTCTGATTGGGAGCCTTATTTAGGGTAGCCATAGGCTCTCATTGGTTGTGAGTAATTGTCTATGTAGAACGTTTGTAGTCTGTGTGTGTATGTGCACAACGTTATTTAGCTTCACGGTCGTTTGTTGTTTTTGTATAGTTTGTTAAAGTGTGTCGTGTTTATTTTTCGTCATCTTTAAAAATAAAAGAAGATGGCTTATTTTCCTAAAGCTGCGTTTTGGTCCATCAATCCTCCACACGATCGTGACAAATATACAAAGGACTTAATGTGTAACATACTGTAAATCACAACACTGCCTGTAAACTTCTGGTGAAGCTTTCAGGTTCAACAGTTCAGATGTCATGGTGTGTGTGGTAACAGTATGCCATGGTGATAAGGCTGTCAGTAGTAAAACTAATCAACAAACAGCCTTTATGTGTCTATCTTCATTACAATGCATATCTCTGTTTCTTCACTATATCTACTGTATGTTTATTGTTGTACAGTGTGTTGAGATTTACTGTATACTTCTAAAAGACCACATCTCTCCTTCCTCTCTCCTCTGATCAAGGCTTTTGGAAAAGTGGACAGGGAGAGCTGAAGACGGGAAAATGAAAAAGAGAGGTACTGTATATAGGAGAAAGGAGAGATGAAGACGGGGAAATGAAAAAGAGAGGTACTGTATATAGGAGAAAGGAGAGATGAAGACGGGGAAATGAAAAAGAGAGGTACTGTATATAGGAGAAAGGAGAGATGAAGACGGGGAAATGAAAAAGAGAGGTACTGTATATTGGAGAAAGGAGAGATGAAGACGGGGAAATGAAAAAGAGAGGTACTGTATATAGGAGAAAGGACAGATGAAGACGGGGAAATGAAAAAGAGAGGTACTGTATATAGGAGAAAGGAGAGATGAAGACGGGGAAATGAAAAAGAGAGGTACTGTATATAGGAGAAAGGAGAGATGAAGACGGGGAAATGAAAAAGAGAGGTACTGTATATAGGAGAAAGGAGAGATGAAGACGGGGAAATGAAAAAGAGAGGTACTGTATATAGGAGAAAGGACAGATGAAGACGGGGAAATGAAAAAGAGAGGTACTGTATATAGGAGAAAGGACAGATGAAGACGGGGAAATGAAAAAGAGAGGTACTGTATATAGGAGAAAGGACAGATGAAGACGGGGAAATGAAAAAGAGAGGTACTGTATATAGGAGAAAGGACAGATGAAGACGGGGAAATGAAAAAGAGAGGTACTGTATATAGGAGAAAGGACAGATGAAGACGGGGAAATGAAAAAGAGAGGTACTGTATATAGGAGAAAGGACAGATGAAGACGGGGAAATGAAAAAGAGAGGTACTGTATATAGGAGAAAGGAGAGATGAAGACGGGGAAATGAAAAAGAGAGATACTGTATATTGGAGAAAGGAGAGATGAAGACGGGGAAATGAAAAAGAGAGATACTGTATATAGGAGAAAGGACAGATGAAGACGGGGAAATGAAAAAGAGAGGTACTGTATATAGGAGAAAGGACAGATGAAGACGGGGAAATGAAAAAGAGAGGTACTGTATATAGGAGAAAGGAGAGATGAACGAAGGAGATTTTAGGGGAAACCCAGTGGGTACAAACTGGTTGAATCAACGTTGTTTCAATGTAATTTGTCAACGTATTGTGACGTGGACTCTGTGTGTAAAATTCAATGGATTTGCTAAAACTGTTGTTTTGAGTGTGAAATTTCAACCAAAGGATTATGTCATCATGGTTACCAATTTTCAGCATAGACAAAGCTTGAATAAAATATGTTGAATTTGTATGTGAGTTATATCCACTAGCATGAAAAAATAATAGTCTGGGCAGCACCTCTTACTGGAGAATGTATCTATCTACGGGTATCCCTTTGGTCTCCCATCCAGGGTTTTAAAAAAGCACAGCCGTGCTTTGCTTTGAAATGTATCACTGACACCATTGTGCTATCTGAGAATGAGAGATCTCCACTTAAAAACGAAATAGATTCACTGTTGCTATTAAAGTCATTTCCAAAGGGTAGGTTTAACAGAGGTTTAACATATAGCACTAATGATAATATTTAGGCCTATATAGCCTTTGCATCAACAGCTATTGTTTCAATTCAACTTGAAAATAGACAATAAATAGGCCTAGGGTTTCAAGTTTAGCTTGATTTCAGATTTAATCTACAAGTTAATAATGAATATGTTGGATTCAATGGCTCCATCTCAACCAGAAATCTAAGTTATAGAATAGGACAAAATCAAATACAACTTTATTTAAAGTGCATTTAAAGTTTGATTTGATTATATTTTGTCCTATTCTATAACTTTGATTATTGGTTGAGATGGAGCCATTGAATCCAACATATTCATTATTAACTTGTAGATTAAATTTGAAATCAAGCAAAATTGGAATTAAAGCCAGATTCAGTGGCACAGAGGAAACTTTCCAAGCAGAAGATACATCTCCTTCAAATGGTGACACTGTAACTACACTGCTCCAAAAAATAAAGGGAACACTTAAACAACACAATGTAACTCCAAGTCAATCACACTTCTGTGAAATCAAACTGTCCACTTAGGAAGCAACACTGATTGACAATACATTTCACATGCTGTTGTGCAAATGGAATAGACAAAAGGTGAACATTATAGGCAATTAGCAAGACACCCCCAATAAAGGAGTGGTTCTGCAGGTGGTGACCACAGACCACTTCTCAGTTCCTATGCTTCCTGGCTGATGTTTTGGTCACTTTTGAATGCTGGCGGTGCTTTCACTCTAGTGGTAGCATGAGACAGAGTCTACAACCCACACAAGTGGCTCAGGTAGTGCAGCTCATCCAGGATGGCACATCAATGCGAGCTGTGGCAAGAAGGTTTGCTGTGTCTGTCAGCGTAGTGTCCAGAGCATGGAGGCGCTACCAGGAGACAGGCCAGTACATCAGGAGACGTGGAGGAGGCCGTAGGAGGGCAACAACCCAGCAGCAGGACCGCTACCTCCACCTTTGTGCAAGGAGGATCAGGAGGAGTACTGCCAGAGCCCTGCAAAATGACCTCCAGCAGGCCACAAATGTGCATGTGTCTGCTCAAACGGTCAGAAACAGACTCCATGAGGGTGGTATGAGGGCCTGACGTCCACAGGTGGGGGTTGTGCTTACAGCCCAACACCGTGCAGGACGTTTGGCATTTGCCAGAGAACACCAAGATTGGCAAATTCGCCACTGGCGCCCTGTGCTCTTCACAGATGAAAGCAGGTTCACACTGAGCACATGAGCACATGTGACAGACGTGACAGAGTCTGGAGATGCCGTGGAGAACGTTCTGCTGCCTGCAACATCCTCCAGCATGACCGGTTTGGCGGTGGGTCAGTCATGGTGTGGGGTGTCATTTCTTTGTGGGGCCGCACAGTCCTCCATGTGCTCGCCAGAGGTAGCCTGACTGCCATTAGGTACCGAGATGAGATCCTCAGACCCCTTGTGAGACCATATGCTGACACATGCACATTTGTGGCCTGCTGGAGGTCATTTTGCAGGGCTCTGGCAGTGCTCCTCCTTGCACAAAGGCGGAGTTAGCGGTCCTGCTGCTGGGTTGTTGCCCTCCTACGGCCTCCTCCACGTCTCCTGATGTACTGGCCTGTCTCCTGGTAGCGCCTCCATGCTCTGGACACTACGCTGACAGACACAGCAAACCTTCTTGCCACAGCTCGCATTGATGTGCCATCCTGGATGAGCTGCACTACCTGAGCCACTTGTGTGGGTTGTAGACTCCGTCTCATGCTACCACTAGAGTGAAAGCACCGCCAGCATTCAAAAGTGACCAAAACATCAGCCAGGAAGCATAGGAACTGAGAAGTGGTCTGTGGTCACCACCTGCAGAACCACTCCTTTATTGGGGGTGTCTTGCTAATTGCCTATAATTTCCACCTGATGTCTATTCCATTTGCACAACAGCATGTGAAATTTATTGTCAATCAGTGTTGCTTCCTAAGTGGACAGTTTGATTTCACAGAAGTGTGATTGACTTGGAGTTACATTGTGTTGTTTAAGTGTTCCCTTTATTTTTTTGAGCAGTGTATAAATGTCTTCTTATGTAATCATATAAAGCAGATGTGTTGAAGATCGCAGGTCTGTGGAGATCTTTACAATTTCTATAATAATCTGCCTGGAATCTCCAACAGCATTGATCACGTGCATCATGTATATACTTTTAATGTAATCCTTTACAGTAATCCAGGTCATTTGGTTGTGCTATTACATGAAGCACAGTGATAACACATTAAGTTGTTGTATTAATCAGCAAAATCACTGTCATTGTGTTACCATTTCAACTTTGTTGTGCTTTTAAATGGCTTAAAGTGCATTGATACACATTTAGGTGACAACTAAACCAAAACCAGACATAGTTTTTCCATTGGAATTTGGTTTTGCTTTTAGATGGTTGAAGGCATACTGAACACATTTACATGCACATCAATATCCCGTTATTATTCAGGATACTCAAGTATTCTGTGTTTGAGTTGACGCAAATAAACATCACATCCAGTTTACAATAACCTGAAAAAGCTTGAATCCCGGTTGTAAGAAACCTGGATAAGATGCCTGGGACAGGCTGATCTAAGACGGGATACTGTGGCATGTAAACATCGTTTCCCGTTTACTGTTGTTTCTGTGGTCTGTGCTGTCAGGCTCAGTTTCACATATCAGGAGTGTTGTGTGATGATGTTTTCATCTGATTGTCAAACTAATCACTTCAAAAAGTAGGTTACCTGCTCAGTTCGATCCACAAAAGTAATTCCATAATAATTTAGCCTACTATAATTAATTTACTACAATTGAAATTACATTTCTGCTTATAATTTCCGACATTTGGGAGGCCATATTATAATTTCGAGCATTTGCCATTTGTTTGTCAACTGAAGATTGATACATACAGCTTCTCTTCTGTCATAACTTCTGCCTAGTTACATCTTCCGCCTAGTTACATCTTCTGCCTAGTTACATCTTCTGCCTAATTAAATAAAGGTTATATAAAAAATAAAAATAAATACTTGTTGCCCCAGAAGACTAAATAAAGTAGTGCTCACCAGAATAATATCTTCCATGGATAAAATGAATGCATTAGTAATCTAGTTAACACCGGTAAATTTGTCTGTCCACATGTCATCAGTTTGACCTGTTTTAAGGAAATTAAAAGCTGAGAAAACGACGAAACACATTTCGGATAAGACTTTAGTTCGTCTTGGGTGCATATTTTATGTGGTTGAAATACTGTCTGCTTGCATAACAGTGTGAAAGATAACACATTACAGAAGCATTTGCATTTTCTCAAGAGATGCTGAAATAAATCAATTATATTTCTTAACTTCTGTTCCCGAGACAAAATTAACATTTGTTGTATAATTTCACTACGAGAAATCCATAATTCTGCAAGAGTTAATATTATATTACACTACATGTGAGAGGTTATAGGCCTACAGTCAGTGTCCATAGTTCAGTTACTATTCCATTTAACCCAAATTAACTTAAATTAGAAGTATTCCGTTAATTCATGGATACAGGGATACTCATGAGCGCGATATATCATCTATATTACGGACTTAATTTTTACTGGACCCCAGGAAGAGTAGTTTCTGCCTTGGCAGCAGCTAATGGGCATCCATAATACTGACAAAATATCAAAGGTGCATGTAAACAGCTTATACCGAATAAAACCTTAAGCGGGATATGAGCTACTATCCGGAATACTGTGCGCCTTTAAACGTGGTCACTGATAACACATTGGTAATTCAACAAACTTTTGGCTGTCTTTTTGAGTGGGTGAATGTCACGCCCTGGCCTTAGTATTCTTTGTTTTCTTTATTATTTTAGTTAGGTCAGGGTGTGACATGGGTAATTTATGTGGGTTTTGTAGTGTCCAGGGTGGTTGTAAGGTTTAGGGGGTTTATTTAGAGTAGTTGGGTTTATGTTTAGTATAGTTGTCTAGCTGTGTCTATGTTGTGTGTAGTTGTCTAGGAAAGTCTATGGTTGCCTGAATGGGTTGCCAATTAGAGACAGCTGGTTTCTGTTGTCTCTGATTGGGAGCCATATTTAAGGTAGCCATAGGCTTTAGTTTGTTGTGGGGAATTGTCTATGTCTAAACGTTAGTAGCTTGTGTGTGCACTTTCGTTTTGTAGCTTCACGGTTGTTTTGTTAGTTTGTAAGTGTTTTGTTTCGTTTTTCCTTCTTCAATAATAAAAGAAGATGGCTTATTTTCCACATGCTGCGTTTTGGTCCGTCTCACTCCCACACGATCGTGACAGTGAATATAGGTTGCAATCTCATTCATCAACGTCTTGTCAACATTGTCCATATTGAAATGATGTGGTGTGCCCACTGGGAAGGAACATTAAAAGAGCGGGGAAAGGAAGGAGGGGAAAGGACAAGAGGTGAGTGAAAAAAGAGAGAGACGTTCAAAGATGGAGAAGAAAAGAGAGGCCAGGAGCCTTGAGAAGGTGAGAGGTGGGAGATGAGGCAGAGGTCAGGAAAGAGATGGAATACAGAGATGGGAGAGAGAGAGACAGCTCACCTTTAAAGACAGGGCAGATCTTCCAGACTGTAGCAGCTCCTTCTCTATTGTACTGTCCCAGGGCTAGTTCCATATAGAACAGAGGCATCCCAGCAATCACCAGGAACAGAATGTAGGGGATTAGAAAGGCACCTGAAATCACGACAAAAACCCGCAAAACAACGTTTTTGAACGTGATCCTTTTGGCACGTTCTGCCAAGACAACATATTTAGCATTTTGTGGGTGTTTTTGCCCTAGCAATTTGTGTTGATGATGATATCTAACGAAAGATCACATGAAACAGACATCAACATGGACTCTCCAGGCACAGACAGTGAATTGTCCATGCTTGGTATCTTTTTATGTTCCAGGGAATTCGAGGAAGAATAAAATTCCCTTCATCTAGTATAATTAAAAATATCTTGTATGCAACATTTTAACTAAGAGCTGAGCATTGGGCTGCATTACAGCCTTTCAGAGAGCGCCAAATGAACATGACCCACAGCTGAAGAGTTGGCACCACAGGACACAACACTGCAACACTCAGTTCACCAGATAAAGATACACATGTCTATTGTCACCACGTGAAGTGTAATGCTGCCAAAGGGGACAGGAAATGTAGTAAACACTAGTAAACACTTATTACAACAAGCTACTGAAGGTCTGTAGTGGCAAACCCAAAATGTCACTTTGTAATTAACAAGGAACTTTGGTTTGTTAACATTCACTCGGCTCGATTATAGATATATTCAGGTGCAATTTTTCTCTTTTCTCTTGTTGTGGTCATTTGATTTGGTGATTGTTGGCAATCAATAATCTCTGTAGTTAGCCTTTGCTCTGTTGTTCATTCTTCAGATTTGTGATAACCATGACTGGCACTTCTAACAGATGTTATCTAAAACTCTTCTTAGCAAACAAATGCAGCACACATATTACAAGTGATTGGCTTACTTATTCCACCACCACTACTGAGCCACTGAAATATGCCTAATCCATTTTAAGTGTGGCCCCCCCAGACCTCGGTGAAGACCGAACGCGGCCCGCAGGAAAAATGGGTTCGACACCGCTGATCTAGACACATTTAAATTATGTTATTAATTATTAACATATTTGCATAGCTATCTGTTCAACTGTGAGTATTTAAATATGTCCCATCAGCAATAAAGCACTTATGAGCCAGCAACTGGTGTGAATGGGTTACGAGTCAACCCTTTACAGTAAGATACAGTAGCACCCAGATACAGTGAATGTATTTGCAGTTGAGTCAACCACACTGACCTGAATGAATTTATCCAATGAGGTATTTCCGTATTCCTCTTAAACTACACTGACCTGAATGAATTTATGTAGTGAGGTATTTCCGTTTCCCTCTTACCAGCAAAGCCTCTTGGCTCAAGAAAGCCTGCGCAAAGCTATTTGAGGATTTCAAAAAAATCACTGACTAGTGACTGGTACGTATGGTAGCATACAAACTAACAGATTGGCACATATTATCATAAACTCACGAAGAAAGTTATTTCACAACAGTAAAACAAACTTGATATTAGTTCCAAAGCAGTCTCGCGTTGCCATACCAAGCCTGGTTCTCTACGAGGATAGTTCCAAAGAAACCTGGGAAAGTCTTAACAGAAGTCTTTACAGAAGTTATAACAGGTCACTCACCACCTCCATTCTTGTAGCAGAGGTAAGGGAATCTCCAGACATTGGCCAAGTCCACTGCGAAGCCTATGACGGATAGGAGAAAGTCTATTTTCTTTCCCCATGTTTCCCTCTCCTCCAGCTCCTCAGCGGTGCAGGGGGTGCCGTGCGTGCTGGGGGTTGGCATGATGGTCGAACTGGTATACTGGACCCCATTTTGGTCCTTCACCAGTATCAGTTCCACCTCCTTCTTCTCCACATTGCAGGGTTTCAGCGGGGCCACTGATGACAGCTTGTGGTCTGGCAGGACCTGGATGTTCATCTTTTCTCTGGTGTCGGTGTGCAGCTCGCCGACGGCCTTGTGCTCTCACCTCACGGAGGAAGTATCCGTGGCGGAGGTGATGCTCGCGCTGCGGTGGACCGTGAAGACGATGGGAGTCCCGCTAGCGTGGAAAGGCAAACTCTGCATAAGTGATTATTTTCTCCACGAACTACAGTGGACTCCACCGCATTCATCGGCTAGAGAGGTAAAGAAAAATACATTCAGAAGTTTGTAGAAGTGGAATAGTTATACGTTTATAGCTACACTAGCGCACAGAGAGGAATAGCCAAAATATGGGCGATAGAAAAGGATTTCCTTGTTTCAGAAACCTCAGTCATGTTTTACAAATACATTGTCTTATATTATATTAAATCATATAAACTACTAGTCATGCCATTGGAAACGTATTTCAAAATGTTAAAATAAACGTAAATAACAGGTGAACGTCGTAGAATAGGCTTAGGCTATTCCATTGCTCCTGCGTATTTCTCATAATCCCCGTGCGCATTTGTTGAAGGCAGCTAAGCAACATTGGTTAATCAATCAAATTGATACAAACTGGAAGCAATACACCATAAAATATTAGTTAAAAGTACAATAGTATAGTCAGTGATGTATAGTATCGTTATTAAAGCACATTAAAACCCGTATAAGTAGAAGAGGAGCCACGGTTGGTCCGTACTTGTGAAGCTACGGACACCTCTCCATGACCCGTTGCTGCTGTCGTCCTGCTGCGTCTGAGGAGAGACTGCCCATTCTGATGGAACTTTAAGACTCGCCTTCTCATGAGAGATAGACGATATACATTCAGAGCTTTTAAATCAGGTCCTCTCTCTCTCCACGTGATTTTTTTATAATTGAAAATGTTCTTTCTGCTCCTCCCTCTCTCACTTCATGTTGGATATTTCTTGGCACGCCGTCGCCACTGTTGTGAAGTGCGCGCCAACATGCGCCCGTGGTCCCCCCTTTGCTGCTATGACAGCCTCCACTCTTCTGGGAAGGCTTTCCACTAAATGTTGGGACATTGCTGCAGGGACTTGCTTCCATTCAGCCACAAGAGCATTAGTATGGTCAGGCACTGATATTGGCCGATTAGGCCTGGCTCTCAGTCGGTGTTCCAATTCATCCCAAAGGTGTTCGATGAGATTGATTTTAGGGCTTCTGTGCAGGCCAGTCAAGGTCTTCCACAACGATCTCGACAAACTATTTCTGTATGAACCTCACTTTGTGCACGGGGGCATTGTCATGCTGAAACAGGAAAGGGCTTTCCCCAAACTGTTGCCACAAAGTTGGAAGCACAGAACCGTCTGAATGTCATTGTATGCTGTAGTGTTAAGATTTCCCTTTAATGCAACTAAGGGGCCTACTACGAACCATGAAAAACATCCCCAGACCATTATTCCTTCCCCACCAAACTTTACAGTTGGCGCTACGCATTGGGATAGGTAGCGTTCTCCTGGCATCTGCCAAACCCAGATTCCACCGTTGGACTGCCAGATGGTGAAGTGTGATTCATCACGCCAGAGAACACGTTTCCACTGCACCAGAGTCCAATGGCGGTGAGCTTTACACCATTTCGACTTCACAATAACAGCACTTACAGTTGACTAGGGCAGCTTTACCAGGGCAGATATTTGACAAACTGACTTGTTGAAAAAGTGGCATCCTATGACGGTGCCACGTTGAAAGTCACTGAGCTGTTCATTAAGGCCCTTCTACTGCCAATGTTTGTCTATGGAAATTGCAAGGCTGTGTGCTTGATATTATACACCTGTCAGCAATGAGTGTGGCTGAAATTGCCGAATCCACTAATTTGAAGGTGTGTCAAACATACTTTTGTATATACAGTGCATTCGGAAAGTATTCAGACCCTTTGACTTATTCCACATTTTGTTACATTACAGCCTTATTTTAAAATGTGTTAAATTGTTTTTTTCCCTTGTCAATCTACGCACAATACCCCATAATGATAAAACAAAACAGGATTATTGTTTTTTTGCAAATGTAAAAAATAAAACACAGACACATCACATTTGCATAAGTATTCAGACCCTTTACCCTTTTTGTTGAAGCACCTTTGGCAGCGATTATAGCCTTGAGTTTCCTTGGGTATGACGCTACAAGCTTGGCACACCTGTATTTGGTGAGTTTCTCCCATTCTTCTCTCCAGATCCTCTCAAGCTCTGTCAGGTTGTATGGGGAGCGTCGCTGCACAGCTATTTTCAGGTCTCTCCAGAGATTTTTGATCGGATTCAAGTCCGCACTCTGGGTGGGCCACTTAAGGACATTCAGAGACTTGTCCTGAAGCCACTCCTGCACTGTCTAGGCTGTGTGCTTAGGATCATTGTCCTGTTGGAAGGTGAACCATCGCCCCAGTCTGAGGTCCTGTGGAGAAGGTTTTCATCAAGGATCTCTCAGTACTTTGTTCCGTTCATCTTTCCCTTGATCTTGACTAGTCTCTCAGTCCCTGCCGCTGAAAAACATCAACACAGCATGATGCTGCCACCAACATGCTTCACCATAGGGATGGTGCAAGGTGTCCTCCAGACGGGACGCTTGACATTCAGGCCAAAGAGTTCCATCTTGGTTTCATCAGACTAGAGAATCTTCTTTCTCATGGTCTGAGAGTCTTTAGGTGTCTTTTGGCAAACTCCAAGCGGGCTGTCATGTGGCTTTTACTGAGGAGTGGCTTCCGTCTGGCCACTACCATAAAGGCCTGATTGGTGGAGTGCTGGAGAGATGGTTGTCCTTCTGGAAGGTTCTCCCATCTCCACAGAGGAACTCTGGAGCGCTGTCAGAGTGACCACCGGGATCTGGGTCATCTCCCTGACCAAGGCCCTTCTCCCCTGATTGCTCAGCTAGGCTCTAGGAAGAGTCTTGGTGGTTCCAAACTTCTTACATTGATGGAGGCCACTGTGTTCTTGGGAACCTTCAATTATTTGCAGAAATGTTTTGGTACCCTTTCCCAGATCTGTGCCTCGACACAATCCTGTCTCAGAGCTCTACGTACAATTCCTTCGACCTCATGGCTTGGTTTTTGCTCTGACATGCACTGTCAGCTGTGGGGCCTTATATAGACAGGTGTGTGCCTTTCCAAATCATGTCCAATCAATTGAATTTACCACAGGTGGACTCAATTCAAGTTGTAGAAACATCTCAAGGATGATCAATGGAAACAGAATGCACCTGAGCTCAATTTCGAGTATCATAGCAAAGGGTCTGAATACTTATGTCATTCAAGTATTTCAGTAATTATTTTATTGTTTTTCTGCAAAAATGTCAAAACAACTTTTAGAATAAGGCTGTAACGTAACAACATGTGGAAAAAGGGAAGGGGTGTGAATACTTTCCAAATGCACATGTGTACATACACGTTGAATTTAATCCGTGGTAAATGTAGCATAGGATACAGAGAATGCAGTAGGCCTTCTTCTCACTCAAGTAGATTTGGAATACTTATTATAAGACATTTTCAAAGTGTTGACAGGAAATGTAAAAGTGTTGACAGACTTAATGTTATTCATTTTTTTGTAGCATATTGAAACCATTACATTTTTTGAAAGTATGAACAGTTAAAAATGACAGTTATTTTTTTGTTCCATTTTCATTTTTTCAACCAAAAAAATTATATTTTACCGAAAGCAAGAAAGTAAAACTTATTTCAGAAATGTTTTAATTTGGACTTTATTTATCTGTTTCTTCTCTCAACTAAATATATTGAATTACAGTTTTCTAAGAAGCGGTAAAAGCACTGTGTTCCATACGTAATTAAATAACACACCAGCTTTTGCCATGGGCAATGATTTCTATTAGATATGGTTGATCAGTTCATCCCATTAAAGTCAATGAATGTCCCCTTAACGCTCTCCAGTGCTTTCCAGGCTTCTCTTATAAAACCTTAAAAGGGCTGTTTGGGGGCATTTTGTTTGTAAAGATTAAATAATTGGAGTGATAGAAAAGGAAAGAGCGAGGTGAGGCCTATATGGATGGGTTATATGTTATTAGTGGTGTTTTCCTCTATGGCATCTTGGATTTATTTCCTCCCATTTAACAGAGTTGTGAAGGTAGGCTACATTTGAATAGGTGAACCCAGGACAAACAGGTGGCAAACAAAACCTACAAAATCTGTCTAAAGTTCATGTTTTGATTCATTTGAATGCCTATTCATGTTAAAGAATAAATGGCAATAGAAAAACATGCACTAACCAAGGACTGAATCTTAACATACATAATGTGAATTTCCATACACATCTTCCAGTGATATCAATGTATTAAGATAGCCGGGAATACAAACTTGTGAAACATATCAGTTTTGTTTCCAGGCTAGTATTACGCAACAGTTGGAGTGACGTCTCAGGACCGATTTTCATCCTTAGGTGACATATAACATCCTTACACTTCGATGGATAGGCTGTCCAGCGTTGTGCCTGGTTGTCAGACTAGAAGATGACCTGTGACTGGAGATGGATTGCAATGATGGCCTAGATCAGCTCTACGTTGCTCTGGTTGTCTCGACAGGGACATACTTGTCCTCCAAAACCACAGCAGTTCTGATAACCTCTGACACCAACCCACATGACATGGAGCACCATCATTCTGTCATAAGGAAGCGTCCCTTCCTTTTAGATGCAGATCCTAGTGACCTAGGTCTAGGATAACTACTAACACCCAGGCCGGCATTTACTGCTGCCTTACCCTTATATCTGAATCCCATTCTAACTGCTCACGGCAAAGCAATCTCTTCCCTCCCTTCTAGCCTCTCAACCATCCCTTCCAGGCACCTGCAGCCAGTCTGTCTTCCTCCATGCATGTCTGCCTGCCTCCATGCCTGTTTTTCTGCATTTATGTCTGCCTGCCTGCCCGCCTGCCTGCCTGCCTGCCTGCTGCATACCTACCTACCTACCTACCTACCTACCTACCTACCTACCCACCTACCTGCCTGTCTGACTGTCTGTCTGTGTTCCTGTCTGCCTGCCTGCTTTTCTGTCTCTGTGTACCAGCATCCGTCCATCCATCTGCCTACCCGCCTGCCTCCTTCCCTTCCTCTCCCTCTCTTCCTTCCCTCCGTCTTCCCTCTGGCCCGGGGCCTCGTCTCTCCATGGGCCAGCTAGATCCTGATCTCAGATCAGATGTTGATGAGATGTGAAATGTCTCTCACAACAGTCCAGAAAGGCCCCGGCCTCCTCTAGGACCACAGCCAGCCAGGGACCCCTGTGCTCTCTGTCCACACCGCTCTCCATCTTCCAGGCCTGCACAGCCATCGGAGTACCACCCCATCTCTTAACCCTGGAAAGAGCAGAGGCATTTCCACCTCTGCCTGGCCATTCAGGCTCAGTCCAAGTGACCCAGACAAGAGAGTGGGGAAATGTTGTTTGAGCTAGGATGTGTAGGTCACTTTACTTTAGATTGTTTTCCATATGTTTTTGAGATTAAATGAAATGAGCAGTTTCTTAAGTACCATGTTCTTATGTTCCATATTGTACTGAATGCATTGCCAAAGTTATATGGCATTCAAGTTGATTTCCATGCACTTGTAATATGAACTTAGGCTACAGTACTTTATGTTTCTTTATAGATTTAGCCCACATTAAAAAATACTAAAGTTTACTATGGAATACTACAGTACTTACTGTAGACTCCTGTAGTAAACTGTAGTATAATGTAGAATACTATACTACACACTAATATCCCTCGATCATGTGAACAACTTAGTATATAATTTTGCAGTATACTGTAGAATACTATAGTAAATACTACAGTATTATCCCCAAAAAACATTGTAGTAAATACTATATTTAGTATTAGTCCGCAAAAACACATTTTTTGAAATACTACAGTATTTCATTTGAATTTACCCTGACCATTCCTCTCACCATATCCCAATTTGTGAGAAACCTACAAGCCAAGTATAGTTGAAGTCGGAAGTTTACATACACTTATGTTGGAGTCATTAAAACTCGTTTTTCAACCACTCTACAAATTTCTTGTTAATTAACAAACTATAGTTTTGGCAAGTCGTTTAGGACAGTTACTTTGTGCATGACACAAGTAATTTTTCCAACAATTGTTTACAGGCAGATTATTTCACTTATAATTCACTGTATCACAATTCCAGTGGGTCAGAAGTTTACATACACTAAGTTGACTGTGCCTTTAAACAGCTTGGAAAATTCCAGAAAATGATTTTGTGGCTTTAGAAGCTTCTGATAGGCTAATTGACATCATTTGAGTCAATTGGAGGTGTACCTGTGGATGTATTTCAAGGCATACCTTCAAACTCAGTGCCTCTTTGCTTGACATCATGGGAAAATAAAAAGATATCAGCCAAGACGCCAGAAAAAAACAAAGGGAGACCTCCACATTTCTAGTTCATCCTTGGGAGCAATTTCCAAACACCTGAAGGTACCACGTTCATCTGTACGGACAATAGTATGCAAGTATAAATACCATGGGAATTGTGAAAAACTGAGTTTAAATGTATTTGGCTAAGGTGTATGTAAACTTCCGACTTCAACTGTATATACCATATTCCATACAGGTTATAAAAAAGAGCAGAAGCTCTGAACTCTCCGTTCAGAGCCCAGTCCTACCTACCTACAGGTTATAGAAAATTTGCTCTCTTCATATTTCTCCAGTAGGTTTCCTCAAGGAGAAAGCCCCCCCCCCCCCCCCCCCCACACACACTTCTATGTCCCCAAAAACACTACAGTAAATCCTGCAGTATACAATCAATCAAGTTTATTTTATATAGCCCTTCGTACATCAGCTAATATCTCGAAGTGCTGTACAGAAACCCAGCCTAAAACCCCAAACAGCTAGTAATGCAGGTGTAGAAGCACGGTGGCTAGGAAAAACTCCCTAGAAACGCCAAAACCTAGGAAGAAACCTAGAGAGGAACCAGGCTATGAGGGGTGGCCAGTCCTCTTCTGGCTGTGCCGGGTGGAGATTATAACAGAACTATGCCAAGATGTTCAAAAATGTTCATAAGTGACAAGCATGGTCAAATAATAATCATGAATAATTTTCAGTTGGCTTTGCATAGCCGACCATTAAGAGTTGAAAAACAACAGGTCTGGGACAGGTGGCGGTTCCATATCCGCAGGCAGAACAGTTGAAACTGGAATAGCAGCAAGGCCAGGCGGACTGGGGACAGCAAGGAGTCACCACGCCCGGTAGTCCCGACGTATGGTCCTAGGGCTCAGGTCCTCCGAGAGAAAGAAAGAGAGAAGGAGAAAATTAGAGAGAGCCAAGATTTTCAAAATGTTCATAAATGACAAGCATGGTCAAATAATAATCAGGAATAAATCTCAGTTGGCTTTTCATAGCCGATCATTAAGAGTTGAAAACAGCAGGTCTGGTCTACTACAGTCCATAAAAGCACTACAGTAATTACTATAGTATATACTACTTTTTTTACCACAGTATCAGTCCTCAAAAACACCACAGCAAATACCACAATAAAGTCCGCAAAAACACTATAGTGATTTTTATAGTAATCCTAACATACACTGCTCAAAAAAATAAAGGGAACACTTAAACAACACAATGTAACTCCAAGTCAATCACACTTCTGTGAAATCAAACTGTCCACTTAGGAAGCAACACTGATTGACAATAAATTTCACATGCTGTTGTGCAAATGGAATAGACAACAGGTGGAAATTATAGGCAATTAGCAAGACACCCCCAATAAAGGAGTGGTTCTGCAGGTGGTGACCACAGACCACTTCTCAGTTCCTATGCTTCCTGGCTGATGTTTTGGTCACTTTTGAATGCTGGCGGTGCTTTCACTCTAGTGGTAGCATGAGACGGAGTGTACAACCCACACAAGTGGCTCAGGTAGTGCAGCTCATCCAGGATGGCACATCAATGTGAGCTGTGGCAAGAAGTTTTGCTGTGTCTGTCAGCGTAGTGTCCAGAGCATGGAGGCGCTACCAGGAGACAGGCCAGTACATCAGGAGACGTGGAGGAGGCCGTAGGAGGGCAACAACCCAGCAGCAGGACCGCTAACTCCGCCTTTGTGCAAGGAGGAGCAATGTGCATGTGTCAGCATATGGTCTCACAAGGGGTCTGAGGATCTCATCTCGGTACCTAATGGCAGTCAGGCTACCTCTGGCGAGCACATGGAGGACTGTGCGGCCCCACAAAGAAATGACACCCCACACCATGACTGACCCACCGCCAAACCGGTCATGCTGGAGGATGTTGCAGGCAGCAGAACGTTCTCCACGGCGTCTCCAGACTCTGTCACGTCTGTCACAGGTGCTCATGTGCTCAGTGTGAACCTGCTTTCATCTGTGAAGAGCACAGGGCGCCAGTGGCGAATTTGCCAATCTTTGTGTTCTCTGGCAAATGCCAAACGTCCTGCACGGTGTTGGGCTGTAAGCACAACCCCCATCTGTGGACGTCGGGCCCTCATACCACCCTCATGGAGTCTGTTTCTGACCGTTTGAGCAGACACATGCACATTTGTGGCCTGCTGGAGGTCATTTTGCAGGGCTCTGGCAGTACTCCTCCTGATCCTCCTTGCACAAAGGCGGAGGTAGCGGTCCTGCTGCTGGGTTGTTGCCCTCCTACGGCCTCCTCCACGTCTCCTGATGTACTGGCCTGTCTCCTGGTAGCGCCTCCATGCTCTGGACACTACGCTGACAGACACAGCAAACCTTTTTGCCACAGCTCGCATTGATGTGCCATCCTGGATGAGCTGCACTACCTGAGCCACTTGTGTGGGTTGTAGACTCCATCTTATGCTACCACTAGAGTGAAAGCACCGCCAGCATTCAAAAGTGACCAAAACATCAGCCAGGAAGCATAGGAACTGAGAAGTGGTCTGTGGTCACCACCTGCAGAACCACTCCTTTATTGGGGGTGTCTTGCTAATTGCCTATAATTTTCACCTTTTGTCTATTCCATTTGCACAACAGCATGTGAAATGTATTGTCAATCAGTGTTGCTTCCTAAGTGGACAGTTTGATTTCACAGAAGTGTGATTGACTTGGAGTTACATTGTGTTGTTTAAGTGTTCCCTTTATTTTTTGGAGCAGTGTAGTATATAGTCCACTATAGTATTTTTTCATGTGGGAGTGGGTGGGAAAGTAATAGTGGGTGGTTGGGTTGGGTTGGAACATCTTGTTTATAGAATTCTAATTTCTAAAATGTTCTCATGCATCATAGATTTGATCATTGTGTGAAATTCACACCAATATTGTAATTTATTAACAGGACATGATCGTGGAAATGTGCTAATTCTTTTGATTTTGAATTAGATTTACAAATAAAATGTGTTATAATGTATTAATTTACATTACCGGTCAAAAGTTTTAGAACACCTACTCATTCAAGGGTTTTTCTTTATTTTACTATTTTCTACATTATAGAATAATAGTGAAGACATCAAAACTATGAAATAACACATATGGAATCATGTAGTAACAAAAAAAGTGATTCTTCAAAGTAGCCATTCTTTGCCTTAATGACAGCTTTGCACACACTTGGCATTCTCTCAACCAGCTTCGTGAGGTAGTCACCTGCAATGCATTTCAATTAACTGGTGTGCCTTCTTAAAAGTGAATTTGTGGAATTTCTTTCCTTCTTAATACGTTTGAGCCAATCAGTTGTGTTGTGACAAGGTAGGGGGGTATACAGTAGATAAAAGACCAAGTCCATATTATGGCAAGAAACAATGGTTTTATAGTCTTTAAGACATGAAGGTCAGTCAAAACGGAACATTTAATGAACTTTGAAAGTTTCTTCAAGTGCAGTCATAAAAACTATCGTGCGCAATGATGAAACTGGCTCTCATGAGGACCGCCACAGGAAAGGAAGACCCAAAGTCACCTCTGCTGCAGAGGATAAGTTCATTAGAGTTACCAGCCTCAGAAATTGCAGCCCAAATAAATACTTCACAGAGTTCAAGTAACATACACATCTCAACATCAACTGTTCAGAGGAGACTGCGTGAATCAGGCCTTCATGGTCGAATTGCTGCAAAGAAACCACTACTAAAGGACACCAATAATAAGAAGAGACTTGCTTGGATCAAGAAACACAAGCAATAGACGTTAGACCGGTTGAAATTTGTCCTTTGTTCTGGAGTCCAAATTTGAGATTTTTGATTCCATACGCTGTGTCTTTGTGAGACGCAGAGTAGGTGAACGGATGATCTCCGCATGTGTATTTCCCATCGTAAAGCATGGAGGAGGAGGTGTGATGGTGTGGGGTGGGGGTGCTTTGCTGATGACACTGTCTGTGATTTATTTAGAATTCAAGGCACACTTAACCAGCATGGCTACCACAGCATTCTGCAGCGTTACGCCATCCCATCTGGTTTACGCTTAGTGGGACTATCATTTGTTTTTCAACAGGACAATGACCCAATACACCTCCAGGCTGTGTAAGGGCTATTTGACCAAGAAGGAGAGTGATGGAGTGCTGCATCAGATGACCTGGCCTCCACAATCCCCCGACATCAACCAAATTGAGATTGTTTGGGATGAGTCAGACCGCGGAGTGAAGGAAAAGGAGTCAACAAATGCTCAGCATATGTGGGAACGCCTTCAAGACTGTTGGAAAAGCATTCCAGGTCAAGCTGGTTGAGAGAATGCCAAGAGTTTGCAAAGCTGTAATCAAGGCATATGGTGGCTATTTAAAGAATCTCAAATATAAAATATATTTTGATTTGTTTAACGCTTTTTTTGGTTACTACATGATTCCATGTGTTATTTCATGTCTTCACTATTATTCTGCAATGTAGAAAATAGTAAAAAAGAAAGAAAAACCCTTGAATGAGTAGGTGTTCTAAAACTTTTGACTGGTAGTTTATGTGTGATTTATTTTATATACAGTAGATGCGTATGCACATGTTCTAAATTGTATGACCTCACTTTGAAGAACTGACTCCACGCTGAGCACATTTTATAATTTAGGCCCTGATCTATGGAAGTACACAATGTGCTGGACGAGACCTAGTGCAAGCTGTCATTACCAGCGTTAAGCCCTGTTAGTGTCCCTGAACATGCCTTATGTAGGGCAGCACTTTACCATGTGCATCTATGTAGCCTGGCTGGGTAATCATCATACCAGGAGAATGGCACTAGCAGTCAGGTCAAATGAGATTTCTGAGGGGCTCCTTAGGATGTGTGTGTTGGCTCTAAACACCCTGTCTCAAACATCATACTCTACTATACACTTCAGCTTCTTTTACAAATCCTCTGGTTCATATTGTGGTTCATTTCCTTTGTGCCTATAAGCCTCTCCGTGTGACCTACAGATGTGAAGAGATTTAAGTACCCCAGCAATGTTAAGTCTTACTGAGTCAGACCCCATCCACACAGTGAGAGAAAAAACTCCCTTCAACTGTCATTTGATCAATCGACAATTAATAATAGGACTTTTCATCCAGTTTCAGCTGCTTATAACAGACATACAAATTAATCACCAATCAGAGATGCACAAAAGCTCTTCGTAGTGACAATAGGATCAGCTGTGCAACAAATTTGAAGCAGGGTTTATTGGTTGGTGTGGAATGCTATTTGGCATCACAGAGAAAAGATGGTTAGAGTGATTGATAAATCGGTGTAAAGCCTAATTTACCACTTCCCCAAAATTAAAAAAAAATTAAAATCCTATCAAATACATTAATAATTCCTTATTAATCAAGCAAAATATCCTATAAATCAACTTCAATTTCCTATCAATCGAACAATAAGATTGATTGACAAGGGGACATGGGTTTGTGTTTGCAGTGTGGGCATCTTCCTCTGCCCAGGCGTTGCTGACGCATGCCAGATCTTACAACGCTTGCATAGCTATTTTACGTATCAGCTAACCCCATCATATGTTGTAGCAATCTGGTTCCCGACTGGCACAGTCGATGATGTGGCACGCAACCATTGGTTGATGGATGCAACGTCTGAGCAGGGGAAGGCGACCTGTGTCTGTGCTCAGTAGTCAGACATGTAATCAATCTTATTGTTTCGTTGGCAGGAGGCCTTTTGTTGGATTTATAGTCTTTAGTTTGGACATGCCTGTAGTTTCCCTTTTGTACATATTTATGTTTCCTCACCATGTGAACAAATAATAGTCTGCTTTGACTGACCAACCAAGAGGTCAAGATAGACAGAGCTGGCCCTGGACCACGTTTAGGTTGCTGTGTCCTAGGGCACATGTATCTTCAACACCTAGGCGCATACGCTGATTTCTCACATAAATGCACATATTCATTCAGGTTACAGACCATGTAACTAGGCCTAGGAACCCTACACAAAGCGAGTGCAACAATATTCGTAGGCTAGTTATTGGTTTCGTAGCAAACTAATAACTGGCCTACCTAACAAACCTTCCTCTCCCAGCTGTCTCCCATCTTCTCTGGCCACTTTCACCCCATTAAGGATCCTCTTTTCCAACCTAAGAGCAAGCTGACCCACACTTGAGCTAGAGCTCAGGAAAACTCTATCCCGCTCCAAACAGATGTCTGGAAACAAATCACACACACTCTATCCCAGGGTTGTGAAATTATACAATGAGTTGGAAAACAAACGTGCACAACCAAATATCGGTTAGTTGGCCATTGATATTCAAAACTTTCTCCCAAAATATTTTTCTTTGCCCAGAACTTTGTTATTATTCTGGAAAGCCGTTGAACAGGATTTTCTTTTTGAGAAAATAAGAGAATTGAGAAAATCAAGAAGATGTCCTCTGCCAGTTTAAGCTAACTGGAGGAACTAGTAAGTGCCAACAATGAGGTGTTGTGGCACTCCCTGAAACTCCCAGAGGGCTGAACGGTAAACTGGGGGACTGTGCTACAGCCAAGGGTGACTGGGTGTCAGCTGGAAGAGCAAGAAGACCCTACAGATACAGTCAACTCCAAAATTATTTGGCAAAAAAAATACTATCAAAAACTGTTGAGGGCCTACCGAGTGGCGCGGTGGTCTAAGGCACTGCATCGCAGTGCTAGCTGTGCCGCTAGAGATTCTGGGTGCGAGTCCAGGCTCTGTCGCAGCCGGCCGCGACCGGGAGACCCATGGGGCGGAACACAATTGCCCAGCGTCGTCTGGGTTAGGGGAGGGTTTGGCCGGCAGGGATGTCCTTGTCCCATCGTGCACTAGCGACTCCTGTGACGGGCCGGGCGCAGTGCACACTGACACGGTCGCCAGGCGTACGGTGTTTCCTCCGACACATTGGTGCGGCTGGCTTCCGGGTTAAGTGGGCATTGTGTCAAGAAGCAGTGCGGCTTGGTTGGGTTCTCAAGGCTCTCAACCCTCTCCCGAGTCCGTACGGGAGTTGCAGTGATTTTTTTATTTTATTTTTTTGTTAAACAAAATATATTTCCTGAGCAATTGTATTAGTACAAAATGATATAATTTTAAAATGTTTGTTGGGCGTATAAAATAGCTCAGTATTTATATAATTTATTTTATACAGTCTTGTTTGCTCATCTTTATCAAGGATGTCAATCATTTTTGAGGTGACTCTATGTCACACCTCTATGTTCAATGCCTGACTGGGGGGTGGTGGACTCTGTAGGGGGGCATAGATGTACAGCACCTCCTAGGCTCCATCTTAAATATCAACACATGAATCAACACGTGTATACACTCAGATAGACACTAGGTCACTGTCCTTTACAGTCAAGGGAGGGTCCTACTACTTACAGTGTTTAGCACCCATCAAGATTGATTGACAGACACTCGGCACACATGTTCTTAGTGGAAACCTCCAGGCATGAAACACACATAAGTTCATCTTTCAGTGTTTGCTGTCTGTATTATTAAGCCGTCAGCGCAAAGGAGAACACGCACCCATCTGACTCCTCCTACCTTCCTGATGAGATAAATAAAAGCCATTCAATTGCAGCGTGTCAATTAGCCTGTTGTTGCTGTCAGGGATGACCTTTTCTTTATGGCCCTGGTCAGCACTGAGGCCTCTCATCTGTCTGACCGCTCGGTCCAGCCACAGCACCAATGACCAGCCACATCTCTGCAGGAGAGGAGGCCAAACCCGATTACAAACACTGATCGCCTGCAATCTAACCAGACAGGTTTACCCCCGGGTAGGGTTGGAATGGATACGGTAATATTGAGAGAGATGCAGAACAGACTGAGAAAGAGAGAGAGTAGGAGAAAAACAACACCAGACAAGACAACAACAATGTGATTTAATTGATTTGAATTGTGATTAAAATTAAATGGGCTCTGTACATTTGAAAAGGTTAAATTCAATTGAAGGTGGAAATCACAGCTGGCAATCACGGTCTGTCTAACAGCAGGCTTTTAATGAAGCACCCTGGTCCCCATCATTTATCTGGAGGTGTGTGTGTGTGTGTGTGTGTGTGTGTGTGTGTGTGTGTGTGTGTGTGTGTGTGTGTGTGTGTGTGTGTGTGTGTGTGTGTGTGTGTGTGTGTGTGTGTGTGTGTGTGTGTGTGTGTGTGTGTGTGTGTGTGTGTGTGTGTGTGTGTGTGTGTGTGTGTGTGTGTGTGTGTGTGTGTCTGTGTGAGAGAGATGGAGATAGAGAAATTGCATCTGGGTAGTATACACTCTTCATGCATCGTTCTAGGGCAACAGACATCATGTTGACAGTTATCAACTGACAAGTCACAGCTATGATGTAGACCTGTTACTTTTGTCATGACTTTCTTTTATGTATTGTATGTTGAAGTATAGGTTCCATTTCATTTAAGAAAACAATGAGGACCAATATGATCCAGTGACATTTAGACCTCTCCTAGATTCCAAATCCTTCATCTTCTGAATAATTATTTCCAGGCTGTGTTATGTTATCAATAACTCTTTACTGAATGAAACATATTAATACTGGATAACGTCATGATCTCCATCTATTGTTCATTGTCAGCTCCTGACTGCACTGCTCTGTAATGTCAACGAGGAGCGTTATTGGTCATATTGGTAAGTTCATCTTAAAAGTCCCAGATTTTCTAGTTAAATTAAATATTACAATCTAACTGCTATACATGTTGAGTTGAGTCAAAGATACTCTGTGGTTGAGTGAGTAAACCCTTTCTTCTCTAACAGATGTGTGGTTTTAACATGATAAAGTGTATGTAAATACCTCCATCTAGTGGTTAATTTAGAACTGCGCACCTGTTTTTTGTTCTGGCAGTGGACTATGGGAATATCCAATTGCATACTCTGTGCGTCCTCTTTTCTCTCTCCTCATCTCCTTCTCAAACCCATTGGATGAGAATGCCAGAGGTCCCGCCTCTCTGACCTTCTCCTCCAATGGGGTTTGAGAAGGAGGCAAGGAGAGAGGACTCGAGGAGTATTCATTTGCGATATTTTCTATGCCCGCAGTGACCATTGACCAATTAGGAGTCGGGGGTGGAGAATGGCGAGAACAACAATGAACAACATTTTAATCAATGGGTTAGTAACGCTCACATAACATTCAAGTGATGCTCCAGAACTTTTGTACAATTTCAGACAGTAGTTTTGAAAGTAGTCCTCACGTTTATGTACTAGAGTACTTCATCCAACTGTGTATTACGTCATCCATTTCGTATGATATGTTGTTGAATTTTTTTGTAATTCATACATTATGTTAGGAATCCAATTCGTACAATATGTTACAAATTTGTTCTGCTTAAGATCCCAGACTGCATCTTTAACTCAAAGTTGTGACATGGGATTTACACTAAACACCGATTGACATCTAGGCTTACTGTTAATGATGTAGAAGTCCTTTTGTTGACCTCTAGGCTTACTGTTAATGATGTAGAAGTCCCTTTGTTGACCTCTAGGCTTACTGTTAATGATGTAGAAGTCCTTTTGTTGACCTCTAGGCTTACTGTTAATGATGTAGAAGTCCCTTTGTTGACCTCTAGGCTTACTTTTAATGATGTAGAAGTCCTATTGTTGACCTCTAGGCTTACTGTTAATGATGTAGAAGTCCTTTTGTTGACCTCTAGGCCTACTGTTAATGATGTAGAAGCCCTTTTGTTGACCTCTAGGCTTACTGTTAATGATGTAGAAGTCCTTTTGTTGACCTCTAGGCTTACTGTTAATGATGTAGAAGTCCTATTGTTGACCTCTAGGCTTACTGTTAATGATGTAGAAGTCCTATTGTTGACGTCTAGGCTTACTGTTAATGATGTAGACGTCCTATTGTTGACCTCTAGGCTTACTGTTAATGATGTAGAAGTCCTATTGTTGACCTCTAGGCTTACCGTTACTGATGTAGTCTTATTGGGGGGAAATGCGCTTGACCACTTTGAATGGATTTGCTTGTAGACTTGTGTGTTCAGAACAGTTGTTTTTTAGCCTCACCTCATGGTGAACGTTGCTTGAAGTTTACTTCTCAGTTGGTAGTGTCAGTTGGTAGTGTCAGTTGGTAGTGTCAGTTGTATGACGTCCTTCCCAGAGTTTGTTTAATCTTGTTAAAGATAAAACAAGCCTTTGTTGTCTAAAAGCAATTGTTTGTTTTAGTATGGGCCTTTCTTTAGACATATCTGTCATGCACAGAATTCATTCAGGATTGCAAAGGTACTGTACTTTGTTATTTATCCAAAAGAGGGCGCTAGACGATGACACAGACAACTAATCAAGAGCTTTTGGGTCTGCCAAATCAAATGTAGAAAGGTGAGTAAAGGTGTAAATTGTGTCGAGAGTATGCTTTCGTGTGTGATCAATTATCTCCCACACATGGCTTTGCTGCTTGTTCAAAGCTTCTGTTTGCACTCTAACCATAAATTTACAGTGGCCTTGCTCTAACCCCCTGATCTGCACCACACAGCACACTTTCATAGCTCTGCTCTACCCTGAGGAAATGCTACACTAGGTCTATACAAGAGATTGTGTAGTGGAGAACTATGTCCAGCAGCTCCTTTGGTCAACTCACTTCCTGCTGTGAATGTCTGTACACAAGCTGACCCCTGTTTACAGGAACTTTTTCCCCATGACTGGGTCACTGTGAGTGGGAGAGTCTGTCCCTGGCTGCTTGGCTGCCTAGTGTTCACTGACGCCGCACTTACCGTACACCAGGGGTGTCAAAGTCATTCCATTGAGGGCCTAGTGTCTGCTGGTTTTTGTTTTTTCCTTTCAATTAAGTCCTAGACAACCAGGTGAGGGGAGTTCCTTACTAATTAGTGACCTCATCAATCAAGTACAAGGAAGGAGCGAAAAACCCGCAGACACTCGGCCCTCCGTGGAATGAGTTTGAAATGTGCCGTACACAGTGAGCAGTGGGCTGAAGCTGGGGTTGTGCCTAGGAGCTGGGGTTGTGCCTAGGAGCTGGGGTTGGAGCAGGGGCTGGGACTGGGGCTGTAGCAGGGCCTGGAGCAGGGGCTGGAGCAGGGGACACTCGGCCCTCCGTGGAATGAGTTTGAAATGTGCCGTACACAGTGAGCAGTGGGCTGAAGCTGGGGTTGTGCCTAGGAGCTGGGGTTGTGCCTAGGAGCTGGGGTTGGAGCAGGGGCTGGGACTGGGGCTGTAGCAGGGCCTGGAGCAGGGGCTGGAGCAGGGGCTGGGACTGGGGCTGGAGCAGGGCCTGGAGCAGGGGCTGGAGCAGGGGCTGGAGCAGGGGCTGGGACTGGGGCTGGAGCAGGGGCTGGGACTGGGGCTGGAGCAGGGGCTGGGACTGGGGCTGGAGCAGGGGCTGGAGCAGGGGCTGGGACTGGGGCTGGAGCAGGGGCTGGGACTTGGGCTGGAGCAGGGGCTGGGACTGGGGCTGGAGCAGGGATTGGGGTTGGAGCAGGGGCTGGGACTGGTACTGGGGCTGGAGCGGAGCTGGGGCTGGAGCAGGGACTGGGGCTGGAGCAGGGGCTGGGACTGGGGCTGGAGCAGCGGCTGGGACTGGGGCTGGAGCGGAGCTGGGGCTGGAGCAGGGACTGGGGCTGGAGCAGGGGCTGGGACTGGGGCTGGAGCAGTGGCTGGGACTGGGGCTGGAGCAGGGGCTGGGACTGTGGCTGGAGCAGGAGCTGGGACTGGGATTGGAGCAGCGGCTGGGGCTGGGACTGGGGTTGGAGCAGCGGCTGGGACTGGGGCTAGAGCAGGGGCTGGGACTGGGGCTGGAGCAGGGGCTGGGACTGTGGCTGGAGGAGGGGCTGGGACTGGGGCTGGAGCAGGAGCTGGGACTGGGATTGGAGCAGCGGCTGGGGCTGGGACTGGGGTTGGAGCAGCGGCTGGGACTGGGACTGGGGTTGGAGCAGCGGCTGGGACTGGGGTTGGAGCAGGGGCTGGGACTGGGGCTGGAGCAGGGGCTGGGACTGGGGCTGGAGCAGGGGCTGGAGCAGGGGCTGGGACTGGGGCTGGAGCAGGGGCTGGGACTGGGACTGGGGCTGGAGCAGGGGCTGGGACTGGGGCTGGAGCAGGGATTGGGGTTGGAGCAGGGGCTGGGACTGGTACTGGGGCTGGAGCGGAGCTGGGGCTGGAGCAGGGACTGGGGCTGGAGCAGGGGCTGGGACTGGGGCTGGAGCAGCGGCTGGGACTGGGGCTGGAGCGGAGCTGGGGCTGGAGCAGGGACTGGGGCTGGAGCAGGGGCTGGGACTGGGGCTGGAGCAGTGGCTGGGACTGGAGCAGGGGCTGGGACTGTGGCTGGAGCAGGAGCTGGGACTGGGATTGGAGCAGCGGCTGGGGCTGGGACTGGGGTTGGAGCAGCGGCTGGGACTGTGGCTGGAGCAGGAGCTGGGACTGGGATTGGAGCAGCGGCTGGGGCTGGGACTGGGGTTGGAGCAGCGGCTGGGACTGGGGCTAGAGCAGGGGCTGGAGCAGGGGCTGGGACTGTGGCTGGAGGAGGGGCTGGGACTGGGGCTGGAGCAGGAGCTGGGACTGGGATTGGAGCAGCGGCTGGGGCTGGGACTGGGGTTGGAGCAGCGGCTGGGACTGGGACTGGGGTTGGAGCAGCGGCTGGGACTGGGGTTGGAGCAGGGGCTGGGACTGGGGCTGGAGCAGGGGCTGGGACTGGGGCTGGAGCAGGGGCTGGAGCAGGGGCTGGGACTGGGGCTGGAGCAGGGGCTGGGACTGGGACTGGGGCTGGAGCAGGGGCTGGGACTGGGGCTGGAGCAGGGATTGGGGTTGGAGCAGGGGCTGGGACTGGTACTGGGGCTGGAGCGGAGCTGGGGCTGGAGCAGGGACTGGGGCTGGAGCAGGGGCTGGGACTGGGGCTGGAGCAGCGGCTGGGACTGGGGCTGGAGCGGAGCTGGGGCTGGAGCAGGGACTGGGGCTGGAGCAGGGGCTGGGACTGGGGCTGGAGCAGTGGCTGGGACTGGAGCAGGGGCTGGGACTGTGGCTGGAGCAGGAGCTGGGACTGGGATTGGAGCAGCGGCTGGGGCTGGGACTGGGGTTGGAGCAGCGGCTGGGACTGGGGCTAGAGCAGGGGCTGGAGCAGGGGCTGGGACTGTGGCTGGAGGAGGGGCTGGGACTGGGGCTGGAGCAGGAGCTGGGACTGGGATTGGAGCAGCGGCTGGGGCTGGGACTGGGGTTGGAGCAGCGGCTGGGACTGGGACTGGGGTTGGAGCAGCGGCTGGGACTGGGGTTGGAGCAGCGGCTGGGACTGGGATTGGAGCAGTGGCTGGGGCTGGGACTGGGATTGGAGCAGGGGCTGGGACTGGGGCTGGAGCAGCGGCTGGGGCTGGAGCAGGGGCTGGGACTGGGGTTGGAGCAGCGGCTGAGACTGGGGCTGGAGCAGGGGCTGGAGCAGCGGCTGGAACTGGGGCTGGAGCAGGGGCTGGAGCAGCGGCTGGAACTGGGGCTGGAGCGGGGCTGGAGCAGGGGCTGGGACTGGGGCTGGAGCAGGGGTTGGGACTGGGGTTGGAGCAGGGGCTGGAGCAGCGGCTGGGACTGGGGCTGGAGCAGCGGCTGGGACTGGGGCAGGAGCAGGGGCTGGGACTGTGGCTGGAGGAGGGGCTGGGACTGGGGCTGGGGCTTGGGGCTTGGGTTAGGGCTTGGCAGGCTGAGGCTAGGCAGTCCGGGGCAAAGCCTTATATGGCCTTTCACTGGCATCCCGGTGGCAATTACACTCCAAGACAGGCATGGTAAATGCAACGTAGGCGAGTAGTTAGGAAAAATCTCTCCTCTACTACGTCAAAGGCTTCTGTCAGTGGAGACTGGAGAGAGAGAGTCTGTGTGAAGAACTGGGAAATGTTTGATGGGGAGCTGGGGAGACACAGAGGTAACAATTAGTTTAGAGGGCTGGGTAATACTACTGAATGAATGAATTGTGAGTAACTAACTTGTTACCATACTGTTCCATGTAATAACTTTATTCCGTTCTGTAAAGTAAAGTGCTACCGAATGTTCTACAAAGGACCACCGCTTTCATTCTGTCACGCCCTGACCATAGTTTGCTTTGTATGTTTTATGTTTTGGTTGGTCAGGGTGTGATCTGAGTGGGCATTCTATGTTGTATGTCTGGTTTGTCTATTTCTATGTGTTTGGCCTGATATGGTTCTCAATCGGAGACAGGTGTTTTGCGTTGTCTCTGATTGGGAACCATATTTAGGTAGCCTGTTTTGTATTGTGGGTTGTGGGTTATTGTCTATATGTTAGTTGCTTGTGTCTGCACTGTTTATATAGCGTCACGTTCGTTTGTTGTTTTGTAAGTTTGTCAAGTGTTCTTCATTTCTTCTTTAATAAATAGAAGAATGTATTCACTTCACACTGCGCCTTGGTCCTCCTCTCTTTCTCCCGAAGACGATCGTGACAGAATAACCCACCATCAATGGACCAAGCAGCGTGAAATGGAGGAACATCGCTTTGTGGAGAAATTAACTTGGGAGGAGATTCTGGACGGTAAGGGACCCTGGACACAGGCTGGTGAATATCGCCGCCCAAAAGCTGAGCTGGAGGTAGCGAAGCGGAGAGGCGGCTGTATGAGGAGGCTGCACGTAAGCGCGGCTGGAAGCCAGAGAGGCAGCCCCAAAAATTTCTTGGGAGGGGGCACACGGGGAGTGTGGCTAAGCCAGGTAGGAGACCTGAGCCAACTCCCCGTGCTTACTGTGGAGAGAGAGCGACCGGGCAGGCACCGCGTTATGCAGAGATGCGCACGGTGTCCCCGGTGTGCAGGCATAGCCCGGTGCGGTACATAACAGCACCTCGTATCGGCCGGGCTAGATTGGGCATCAAGCCAGGTGCCATGAAACCGGCTCTACGCATCTGGTCACCAGTACGTCTCCTTGGGCCGGGGTACATGGCACCAGCCCTACGCATGGTGTCCCCGGTTCGCCAGCACAGCCCAGTGCGGGCTATTCCACCTCGCCGCACTGGCCTGGCTACGGGGAGCATTCAGACAGGTAGGGTTGGGCAGGCTCGGTGCTCGAGACCTGTAGTGCGCCTCCACGATCCGGTATATCCGGTGCCTTCTCCACGCACCAGTCCGCCTGTGACAGCCCCTCGCACCAGCCCAGTACCACCAGTGCCTACACCACGCACCAGGCTTCCTGTGCGTCTCCAGAGCCCTGTACGCCCTGTTTCTCCTCCCCGCACTCGCCCGGAGGTGCGTGTCCCCAGCCCAGTACCACCAGTGCCGGCACCACGCACCAGGCTTATAGTGCGTCTCGGCAGTCCAGTATGCCCTGTTCCTTCTCCCCGTACTCGCCTTGAGGTGCGTGTCCCCAGCCCGGTACCACCAGTTCCGGCACCACGCACCAGGCCTACAGTGCGCCTCGGCACGCCTGAGCTGCCCGTCTGTCCAGCGCCGCCTGAGCTGCCCGTCTGTCCAGCGCCGCCTGAGCTGCCCGTCTGTCCAGCGCCGCCTGAGCTGCCCGTCTGTCCAGCGCCGCCTGAGCTGCCCGTCTGTCCAGCGCCGCCTGAGCTGCCCGTCTTTCCAGCGCCGCCTGAGCTGCCCGTCTGTCCAGCGCCGCCTGAGCTGCCCGTCTGTCCTGAGCCGTTAGAGCCATCCGTCAGTCAGGAGCCGCCAGAGCCGCCCGCCAGTCAGGAGCCGCCCGCCAGTCGGAAGCCGCCAGAGCCGCCCGCCAGTCAGGAGCTGCCAGAGCCGCCTTTCAGTCGGAGCTGCCCGTCAGTCCGGAGTTGCCTCTCAGTCCTGAGCTACCCCTCAGTCCTGAGCTACCCCTCAGTCTTGAGCTACCCCTCAGTCCTGAGCTACCCCTCAGTCCGGAGCTGCCCCTCAGTCCGGAGCTGCCCGTCAGTCCGGAGCTGCCCGTCAGTCCGGAGCTGCCCCTCAGTCCTGAGCTACCCCTCAGTCCGGAGTTGCCCCTCAGTCCGGAGTTGCCCCTCAGTCCGGAGTTGCCCCTCAGTCCGGAGCTGCCCCTCAGTCCGGAGCTGCCCCTCAGTCCGAAGCTGCCCCTCAGTCCGGAGCTGCCCCTCAGTCCGAAGCTGCCCCTCAGTCCGGAGCTGCCCCTCAGTCCGGAGGTGCCCCTCCATCCAGTGGCGCCCTCTAGGATGGTCTTCAGTCCGGGACCCGCTGCAAGGGTCCCCGCTCCAGAGGCGCCACCAAAGCGGGTTATGACTATGGTGGAGTGGGGTCCACGTCCCGCGCCGGAGCCGCGTTGTCTCTGATTGGGAACCATATTTAGGTAGCCTGTTTTGTATTGTGGGTTGTGGGTTATTGTCATGTTATGTACGGAATTGAACTTAAAGACACAATGTACTGTGTATTGAACTGTTCTGCTTATAATTGTTACTGTTACTAGGCAGGCCAAAGTACGATATGTGACATTGCCAGCATTGCCTGGATTACGCAAGAAAGTCAGACTGTTTAATGTCCTAACACAGTCATTGAACTGTGAACCATAAACTGAAAACAGTCAGTTTTGGCTGTTGTGCAATAAGATAGAAGGGGGTAAATATGTAAACCCATGACACCCACTACATAATATAATAATAATAGTAGGTGCCATTTAGCAGATGTTTTTATTCAAAGTGACTTACACTATTCAGTGAGCACAAACATTTCCGTACAGGTGAGTCTTGAGTGACCCCAATAAGAATTGAACCCATAACCCTGGTATTGCAACTTGTAAGTGCCATGCTCTACCAACTGTGACACAGTTTTCTACAGAGGCCCCAGAAGTCCAAAGAGAGCAGAAGAGTAGAGCTCAAATGACTTAAAATAGGATGTTTAATGGGCCTCTGTAATTACAGGCTGCTGTAGGCCCTGTGATCTGTCTTCCTGGGGACTTCTGGTTTTCAGTGAAAGAGGGAAGGAAAGAGATTACGTTATTTAAGGTTAGTTCCCCTGATATCTTAAATAGATGCCATGAAACGCACAACTAAAATGGTCTGTTCTGGATTATGGGCAAAAAGGTATTAGTAGGCCATTTATATTTACAGGAGGCCAACATTCTCTTGCCTATAATTTACATTGTTACTTTAATGTCACAGTACCCTACATTTCACTTTAAATTTATGTCAAACAAAAAACAATGATTACAAAGTTAAACAAACCATACAACTCTATGCACAAGGCCTACTTTTATAAATTTCCCAAGAAAATTTTACAAAAACACATGTATTTGAAGAACAGTGCAGATGCAACGTTTGGTAATCATCATTGTTTTTTGTTTGACATACATTTTAAAGTGAAAAATTGGATTCTCAGCATCATTACCGTGGAATTGCCTGTAGGGTAAAGCTTACTACATTCAAGGTAGATTTAGAAAATAAAAGAGGACCTTAGCTAGGAGTGCCAAAGACATGAAAGCGCATGAGGTTTTTCTTCCAGCTGCAGTCTGTTACTGATGCTTTGGGTTGGGTCGTTGTGGTAAAGACGCTGTAAAGATTCTGTTGTAAAGATTCCGTTCATCTTCATTTTACTGTATACAGTAATTGTACTGTATAATTTTACTGTATAATTTTACTGTATTGTATTACAGCTATAAAGGCTAAAAGGAAAGCAGAATAATTTATATCGTAGGCCTATACAGTTTAGGAATACAGAGGATGTTGCTGTCTGTTCCTCAGGTCAAAGGCTGATATGACATCAGCATTATGTTGTTTGTAGGAATAGGAGGGGGAGAGTTGGGTAGTTCACTGTGTCATATTTTCCTCTGCTTATGCCAAACACAGGGGTTGTGTTACACACTTTCTCTCTCTCACTCCCTCTCTCGCTCTCTCGCTCACTCTCGCTTTCTCTCTCGTCTCTCTCCGTCTCGCTCTCTCTCTCACTCCCTCTCTCGTCTCTCTTTTATCTCTCTCTCTTTCGCTCTCTCTTTCTGTTGTCTCGTTCTCGCTCTCTCTTTTCTCTATTGTCTCGCTCTCTCTCTCTCTCAAACAAACAAACACGTGGTTTATTTGATTATTTTCCAAACTGCCACGTCTCAGAGTTGTGTGTGTGTTTTGGTAAAGACCCACATACACAGAGGACTGTTTGTCTGCCTGACTGTGTGTGTGTGTGTGTGTGTGTGTGTGTGTGTGTGTGTGTGTGTGTGTGTGTGTGTGTGTGTGTGTGTGTGTGTGTGTGTGTGTGTGTGTGTGTGTGTGTGTGTGAGTGTGAGTGTGAGAGTGTGAGAGTGAGAGTGTGAGTGTGAGTGTGAGTGTGAGTGTGAGTGTGAGTGTGTGAGTGTGAGTGTGAGTGTGAGTGTGAGTGTGAGTGTGAGTGTGAGTGTGAGTGTGAGTGTGAGTGTGAGTGTGAGTGTGAGTGTGAGTGTGAGTGTGAGTGTGAGTGTGAGTGTGTGTGTGTGTGTGTGTGAGTGTGTGTGTGTGTGTGTGTGTGAGTGTGTGAGTGTGTGAGTGTGTGTGAGTGTGTGTGAGTGTGAGTGTGAGTGTGAGTGTGAGTGTGAGTGTGAGTGTGTGTGTGTGTGTGTGTGTGTGTGTGTGTGTGTGTGTGTGTGTGTGTGTGTGTGTGAGTGTGAGTGTGTGTGTGAGAGAGAGAGAGGGTTCAGTGTGGAGTCAATTAACAACATATGGGTCTCCCTGCTTTTCTGCCTCTCTCTCAGTATATGACCACTGAGTATATGATATGAGTCAGTGGTGCTGACGACAGTGGGACACTGACTGTGTCTCAGAGTCCTCTCCTCCCCTGCCAGACTGAGTATCCCAGGCTACATGACAGGCAGCACCTCTTTTATTCACACAAGCAGCCCAGGAGGCCGGGCCTGGTTGGGGCCGGGGCTGGTAGAGGGGGCAGGGCCATGGTATGGTAATGTGCTCAGAGGAAGTGAGCGCATGGTAGTGGAATGCTGCTGAGATTAGTAGGACTGACTGACTGCCTGGGAGTTGAGCTGGCTGATCAAGGCTGGCAGGACAGCGCTAACCGCTAGCTGCTGAAAGCCTATCCGGAGATACTGAGGATTATTAGCGTCAGGGCCTAACCAGCGGATGAAAACATGCCCCATTTCACAGTGGTACCGGTGGAGGACAGCGCTACGTCCAACTATGACAGTCTGGAAGGAATTAACTGGGTGGACTACAGAGACACAGGACAGGGGGGACACCCTGGACATCTAGACACTGTCAGCTCTGATGGTGAGTCTCTCTCTCGCTCTTTCTCAGACAACAGACAACTGTTCCTCTCAACTCTTTACAAAGTAGAACAACATAGTTGTTTTGTTAACTAAGAAGTGCTTAGAAGAACAGACAGACAACTGAGATGTTTTCTATAGTGTGTTGTTATGAGTGTGACCTGAGGAGAAGTTGTGGGAATGCTTTACATTGTCCTGGGGGCTGGCTGGGACAGAACAGCTGGTTGTATGTTTACCATGGCAATCCTCCAACCTACCTGGCAGATTTACTTTTCTGGCAGACAGTTCTCCAGCCTATTTTTGACAGCTCAGGGACTTTTCTATGGGGTGTTATCGATTTCAGAGATTCAGGACAGATTACCCCATCATGAGCCCCCTCATGCCAAATATGTCTGTGGTGACAAAGGGAAAATAATTGGAAGGAGGAGGGGGTAGAGGGGGCGGAGATGCAGGGGGACCAGCCCTGCTTAGGCCTCAAGTGTTCCATCTGACAAAAGATGGAGCACTCTTTGTGCAAAGCGTTTATTTCTTTTCACACACAGGGGTTGAGCAGGCTGTTAAACCAGTGTGAAACAGCTTTTTCTTTCTCTCAGTTGATCTCGGCTGTATATCTAGCTCTAGTCCCTCTTTCAGTTTCTCAATTCGCTTCTGTATCAAGTACGAGAAAGTGGATAAACCACTCCTAGGTGGAGAGGAGAGGAGTTTGTAGCCAGGGGGCAGGATTATATGAGACTGCTGATATGCAAGGCTTACATGGAAACCGACCAGGCGTGAGTCTGCTGTATGAGGGAGAGAAAGGAGAGCTTTAATAAAAGGGAGCTGCCTCGTAATGAAGCACCCACACACAACCACAGGCTGGCCGGCCGGACACACAGACCTACGCCTGCCTGGCCTTCCATCCATTACTGCCAGGGTAATGAATACACCACCATCACAGGCTGGCCAGCCGGACACACAGACCTACCCCTGCCTGGCCTTCCATCCATTACTGCCAGGGTAATGAATACACCACCATCACAGGCTGGCCAGCCGGACACACAGACCTACGCCTGCCTGGCCTTCCATCCATTACTGCCAGTGTAATGAATACACCACCATCACAGGCTGGCCAGCCGGACACACAGACCTACCCCTGCCTGCCTGGCCTTCCATCCATTACTGCCAGGGTAATGAATACACCACCATCACAGGCTGGCCAGCCGGACACACAGACCTACGCCTGCCTGGCCTTCCATCCATTACTGCCAGGGTAATGAATACACCACCATCACAGGCTGGCCAGCCGGACACACAGACCTACGCCTGCCTGGCCTTCCATCCATTACTGCCAGGGTAATGAATACACCACCATCACAGGCTGGCCAGCCGGACACACAGACCTACGCCTGCCTGGCCTTCCATCCATTACTGCCAGGGTAATGAATACACCACCATCACAGGGTGGCCAGCCGGACACACAGACCTACGCCTGCCTGCCTGACCTTCCATCCATTACTGCCAGGGTAATGAATACACCACAACCACAGGGTGGCCAGCCGGACACACAGACCTACGCCTGCCTGGCCTTCCATCCATTACTGCCAGGGTAATGAATACACCACCATCACAGGGCGTGTACATAGTACTGAGTTATAGAGGAAGTGGGTGCTCAATGTTCTGGCCTGGGATGAATTACTATTGTTTCCAAGATAGTTACTATTGGTTGCGCAGTTTTATCTCTCCTGTGGAAAATGCGCAGGCAGGGAGAATGGGTGGGTAGGGAGAATGCGCTGGTAGGGAGAATGCACGGGTAGGGAGAATGCGTGGACAGGGAGAATGCGTGGACAGGGAGAATGCGCGGGTAGGGAGAATGCGCGGGCAGGGAGAATGCGGGGGCAGGGAGAATGCGCGGGCAGGGAGTATGCGCGGGCAGGGAGTATGCGCGGGCAGGGAGAATGCGCGGGCAGGGAGAATGCGCGGGCAGGGAGAATGCGCGGGCAGGGAGAATGCGCGGGCAGGGAGAATGCGGGGGCAGGGAGAATGCGCGGGTAGGGAGAATGCGCGGGCAGGGAGAATGCGCGGGCAGGGAGAATGCGGGGGCAGGGAGAATGCGCGGGCAGGGAGTATGCGCGGGCAGGGAGTATGCGCGGGCAGGGAGTATGCGCGGGCAGGGAGAATGCGCGGGCAGGGAGAATGCGCGGGTAGGGAGAATGCGCGGGCAGGGAGAATGCGCAGAATGCGCGGGCAGGGAGAATGCGCGGACAGGGAGAATGCGTCTGTATACGTTTGTGGTGCACGTCTTTGTGACTGTGTCCCTGCATGTGGCGGGAACCTGTGCAGTAGAGATATTTTCCACTAGACCACAGGACTGATATCATCATCATAATCTCAAACACCCCGGAATTATGGGACATCTTTGCCTAAAGTCTCCTCTATATTCCTGGAATGTATGGAATTCATTCATGGCTTGTTTTGTTGGATTTTGGCCCGGGAACAAACTGAAATACAAAGTGAAACAAAGCAAATCTAGTGTTCACAATCTAGTGCTCACAATCTAGTGTTCACAATCTAGTGTTCACAGGCAACCTCAATTTAACCCAGTTTGCAAAAACACAGCTGTTATGTGTTATCACTGGCAGTTCATGTTTTGCCCATAAGAGGGGCTCCTGAATTAATAAAACAGCTGATGGTATGAAAGGACCTGGAATGGTTTTCCAAGCCTGTTGAGCTCTCTTTCTGCACATGCTTGTTTTGAGATGACTGGGAACTCTTACCTTCTTCTTCCTCTTAATCTCTCTCTCTGTCTTTCTCTCTCAGGCAGTGGGGGTTTCCAGAGAGAGATAGAGAGAGAGAGCTATGTCACCATTTCCTACTGACAGGAAGAATAACATCTAGGAAGTGAGATGGAAACAGATGACTAGGAAGGAGTAAAAATGTATATTATTATCTTGGGTGGAGTGTTGCATATGTGTTTGTAGGAAAAGGAGGAGTGGGAGGTGAGGTGAAGTGAGGCAGGAGATTGTTGAAGTAAAGGAGGCTATAATAGATGGTGTGATGGAGGGAGGAGGTGTGTGGGTCTGGTATGGTTGGGTAGAGAGGGTGGAGGAGAGGAGGGAGACAGCCACAGTCACAGTCACAGTGCTAACTCTGTTCCAGGCTAATCGCCCTGCTCTCTCCAGAGCTGGTCTGGACTGGACTACACACTGTGGCCATTGTACCAGAGAAGCCTTCCACTAGAGTGATAGCTAGCTAGGCATCAGTCAGTTCTAGTCAGTCAGCCAGTCAGTTTATCCACTGTGCAATATCTGGCAAGGCCGCATTTGCGTATGACCGAATTAGTTGTGAGAATTTGTGTGTGTGAAATAGTGTGTTTGAGTGAATGTGTGTGAGAGTGTATGTCTGAGTGAATGTCTGCATCAGCATTATCATCATGTCCTACAGTATTGTTGCCTTGCTGTAATCTAATCCACTATTAAAGGAATCTTTAGTTTTGTTTTCTATACAGAAAACAGTTGGCCTCATACTGAACTGTACAGTACAGAACAGAACAGTAGATTACGTAGGGGGAGAATCATTGTTTTCCTTCCTGGGTCTTCCCAGCCTGTCTTCAGGAGAACAGTGTCCATTCCTGTCATTCTGTCCCACATGCTTCATAGATAGGCTTAACCTCATAGAGATAAACACCCACCCTGCAGACAGCTGATTCTGTTTGTGTGGACTGAGGGATGACCGCTGGACTGCTAATTTGAACCCTGAGACCAGTGACAGATAAAGAGTCAGTCAGAAGAATTGATCATGAAGGGAAGCTGAAGGGTAAAGGATGGCTTGGAGACCTGTGTCAGTTACTGATTTGTAGTAGAATAAGGATAGCTAGTTGGCTGTGTTGATGAGGGGGCCTTTCCACTATACATTTCTTCTATACATTCATGTTACATGACAATATTTTCTCACAACCGTTTCTTTCTGTAAATCTGTAGGCAATTCTTTACTTCCTATCACATCAATGCTTCCTTTGATAGAAGTGGTGACTAAGCTCCTATATTTAGAACTGTTAAACATATGATTTTAGACTGAGAAAACCACATACAAATAATGCACTATAGAGTGTTCATGGGTGTACTCTGCTCTGCTGTCCCAAGTGGCTTACACATTACCCTGTGTTCCCCATAGGGCTCTGGTCAAAGTAGTGTACTATTATAGGGATAGGGTACCATTTTAGGACACAACCCCACTAGCTACAGCTATAGTTGTCTCCCTGAGAGGCTATAGCATAGCACTGCTTGTAGGGTTAGCTGTATTATTCTACTGGAGCCCCTGGGGTTAGAGCTATAAGAGACATGTAACAACAACACTGGGCTGTTTTAAAGTGGGAGTTGGCAGTCCTTTATGTAGGGATGACTATGTTTTCCACAGCCTCTAGCTTGCCCGGTAACAATGAATCCCCTCTCTCCTGATTGGGCTGCTACAGTGTATTAGCTTCTGTTGAAAGACAAACAGTCCTCAAAGTCTGTGTCCCAAATGACACCTTATCCCCTATATAATGAACCCTTTGGGCCCTGATCAAAGGTAGTGCACTATACAGGGAATAGGATGCAATTTGGGACTAACCCTAAGTCTTCAGCAGAGTGTCACTGTATGTATAATAGCTTGACTTGAGGAATTAACCGCATGCACAAAAACAACACACCTACCTAACACAACTCTCTGAAGAAAGTCATGACCTGATGTGCAATTATGTTGTATCTATTTGTCACTTTGCCTTGTTACACCTGTATCCAAAGAATGTTCACCTGTTGCTGTTTCTGTCTGCCCTGTTTCTGAATCCACCATTTCTGTCAATTTGATTTTCCAGTTGGTGGCGCCCCTCCTCTGTACAGATGTAGGATCTTAATTTGATCACTCTTTTGTTGCTTAGAATTTTCCTGCACAGCAGGAAATACTAACTTGTAGTTTATTTGAGTTTTAAAAAGGCTTCTAAAGTTTGTAATTTCCACTTTGAAATTTGCCCTAAAGAAAAAGGTATCAACCCCTACAAGAATGTTCATGAATTATAATCCACGTAATAATTCACATTTCCTGTTGCTGCAGGATTCTTTTTCTGCTGTAGCTGGTGAAAATTAAGATCCTACATCTGTACTGTACAGCGCTCCTCTGCCCCTCACTGTTGTGCTGTAATCGCCCTCTACTAACCCTAACCATAACCTACTCTAATCCTAACCACCCTCCTTCTACGCCATTCTCCGTCATTAGCGCATATCACAGCTAGCACACAGCGCCTCAGCACAGCGGGCTAGCATTCCTCTGCTCTACTGGGCAGCTGCTGTTGTTCATGAAAAACACCACTATAGTTAATGACGGTATATTGTTGTGGCAGAAAACACTGTTTTTTTTCCAGGAAAAAAAGGGATGAGGGTAGATAATAACAACAAAATGGAACAGTCCATTTAAATAACATTCTCCTAGGTAGCTCAATATGTTCTTAAAAACTTGGAAGAAAAATAAACTGACATGAAAAATACTTCAGTCATTCAGAATTCTGAAGAATATTACTAGTGAATTTGGATATAGTTGTCTTTATTTTTTAGATGACAGTAATTGAACAATTTATGTATATATCAAAAATATCCACAATCTCACTTCAGTCCTCAATCAGAATATATCTTCATCTCCATAGCCGATTACAAAGGGAATCCCAGACGAGAGCTGCCCAGTGACACGAGCCTACCAGACGAGCTAAATGCCTTTTATGCTCGCTTCGAGGCAAGGAACACTGAAGCATGCACGAGAGCACCAGCTGTTCTGGATGACTGTGTGATAATGCTCTCGGTAGCCGATGTGAACAAAACCTTTAAACAGGTCAACATTCACAAGGCCGTGGGGCCAGACGGATTACCAGGACGTGTACTCAAAGCATGCACGGACCAACTGGCAAGTGTCTTCACTGACATTTTCAACCTCTCCCTGACTGAGTCTGTAATACCACCATGTTTCAAGCAGACCACCATAGTCCCTGTGCCCAAGGAAGCGAAGATAACCTGCCTAAATGATTACCGCCCCGTGGCACTTACGTCGGTAGCCATGAAGTGCTTTGAAAGGCTGGTCATGGCTCACATCAACAGCATCCTCCCTGACATCCTAGACCCACTCCAATTCGCATACCGCTCCAACAGATCCCCAGGTGACGCAATCTCAATCGTACTCCACACTGCCCTTTCTCACCTGGACAAAAGGAACACCTATGTGAGAATGCTGTTCATTGACTACAGCTCAGCGTTCAACACCATAGTGCCCACGAAGCTCATCACTAATCTAAGGACTCTGGGTCTAAACACCTCCCTCTGCAACTGGATCCTGGACTTCCTGACGGGCCGCCCCCAGGTGGTAAGAGTAGGCAACAACACGTCTGCCACACTGATCCTTAACACTGGGGCCCCTCAGGGGTGTCTACTTAGTCCCCTCCTGTATTCCCTGTTCACCCACGACTACGTGGCCAAACACGACTCCAACACCATCATTAAGTTTGCTGACAACACAACAGTGGTAGGCCTGATCACCGACAATGATGAGACGGCCTATAGAGAGGAGGTCAGAAAACTGGCAGTGTGGTGCCAGGACAACAACCTCAACCGCAATGTGAGCAAGACAAAGGAGCTGATCGTGGACTACAGGAAAAGGCGTGCCGAACAGGCTGTAGTGGAGCGGGTGAGAGTTTCAAGTTCCTTGGTGTCCACATCACCAACGAACTATCATGGTCCAAACACACCAAGACAGTTGTGAAGAGGGCAGGACAACACCTTTTCCCCCTCAGGAGACTGAAAAGATTTGGCATGGGTCCCCAGCTCCACCTATACAATAGGCGGCGTCTGAGGAAAGCCCATAAAATTGTCAGAGACTCCAGTCAACCAAGTTTTAGACTGTTTTCTCTGCTACCGCACGGCAAGCGGTACCGGAGCGCCAAGTCTAGGACCAAAAGGCTCCTCAACAGCTTCTACCCCCAAGCCATAAGACTGCTGAACAATTCATAAAATCACCACGGGACAATTTACATTGACCCCCCACCCTCCCTTTTGTACACTGCTGCTACTCGCTGATTATTATCTATGCATAGTCACTTCACCCCCACCTACATGTACAAATTACCTCAACTAACCTGTACCCCCGCACACTGACTCGGTACTGGTGCCCCCTGTATATAACCTCATTATTCTTATTGTGTTACTTTTTAGTATTACTTTTTATTTTAGTCTACTTGGTAAATATTTTCTTAACTTTTCTTGAACTGCACTGTTGGTTAAGGGTTTGTCAGTTAGCATTTCATGGTAAAGTCTACACTTGTTGTATTCGGCGCATGTGACAAATAAAGTTTGATTTGATGTGATTTGAGAGAAAGAGTGGCCTATAGCGTACTTGAAAGAGCTACAGAGACTGGATGGCTGTGCTTTGAAATGTATAACCAACCCGCTGATAAGCATGTGCAACTTTTAGTTTTAAAATGAATCTCAACTTCATTTCCCCATTAGTGGTAAGGAAACAGTTCATCTGATTAAGTTCATCTGATAAACAATATATCAAACAGAACTGGATCCACAAATTCTTCTTCCTCTTCTTTTCTCCAGTGTCATTAAACACAATCTAACATCTTATCAGTCAGTCATTGTTGTTTGTATGATTATTAACACGGTCCAGACAGTGACTAAGTAGACACATTTCTAACTATGAAATATGAAGTATATATTCACAATGACTTAGTTGAGCACTTTACCGTCCTTTATAAATGTGTAAGGACAAGTCAAATCAAAGTTTATTGGTCACATGTGCCGAATACAGCAGGTGTAGACTATAGGTGTAGACAAATATTTTGTAAATAGAAAAGGAAGTAGTAACACAATCAAAACAATAACGAGGCTGTATACAAGCAGATCATGGATCAGTTCAAATGAGCTAGACAAACTAACACCAAGTTATCATACAATACACACTATTACAGTATCAAATCAAATGTAAGTTAACTGCCTAAGGCTCTGGTATAGTTGTGTAGCCACCTTAGTGTTGGTTGGTACAGTAGCAGACTAGCAGCATCTCTGTTGTGGACCCTGCTGTCCGTTGAGAGTCTAACCAGTGTTGACAGCTACTGTAGCTAGCTGACTAGTGTTCTTACACACACCCAAATGCTCACTCACATACACACACTCACGTTTAGGCATTCTATCTCGCGTGCATTTTAATCTGTGCTTGCATGCACGCGCACACAGTCTTGTTTTCGTGAATTTTCAGGGACTATTTTATTCCCATTCAAAATCCTATTAACTCTTACCCTTAACCTAACCCTAACCCTAACCTTTACCCCTAAACCTAACCCTTAAGCCTAAAATTGCATTTGAACATTTTTTTTATCTTGTTTTCCTACCTTGTCAGAACATTCTGGGGAGTTGTCAGAACATTGTGATCCTGATAATGTAGGAAAACATGTACACTTTCTCTCTCACACACACACATTGCCTTTGAACAGCACTAATCAGAATAGCATCTCTGCCAGCTAACCACACGAGGTAGAGCCATAGAGAGGTCTAAGCTGCATGACTTCTCCGCTGCTTAATAAAGTCTTAAATGTTCATTTAAGGAGAAGTTTAGCAAAGAGGCTTTCATACCGAATGAGCTAATAGGGTGACAAAGTGTTTTTCATGGATAAGCAGCTTTGGTGATTGCTGACATGTTGAAGTTTTCTTGCTTTCTTTTGCATTATTGGTTATATAAATGGTTAGCCACTGAAAAGTCACAACTCCAGAGTCTAGAGCCCAGATTCAACCTTATTAAGAAGAAATGCCATTTTTTCCTTAAGTTATACTTAATGTCTATTCCTCAATAAAGTTATTGGAAATGTTCTCAAGTTTCTTCCTAAGAAGAAAGTTGCGAAGAAATTTCATTCTTGAAAATAATGTTCTTGGATTTCTTCTTGGAAACATTTTTCATTCCAAGATACCTAAACCCTTGTCTTAAATTTAGGGCAGTGAGAGATTAAGCTAATGAAAGCAATTGAGAATGTTTAATTAATTTACAAACTTCATATGAAACTCTCAGTATTGGTTGTTTTCAACCGAAGAACATGTTTTAGAACAGTAATCTCAGTTTGAAATATGCTAGGAGGATTGTCATTACTAGCTAGATTGGTTGCCTAGTGGCAATCATCTTAAGAAGATTGTTAAGAAGTTTGCAAGAAGATATTTGGGAAGTCTGTAAGAAAAAAATGAAATCTTGAGATATTGTTAAGGAATTGCTCTTACGAATTGTCTTATGAACTTTTTTTCTTTATTAAGAAGCTTCTTAAGTTTTTGTGTTAGAAGTGTTCTGTGAATCTGGGTCCAGAACATCTATCGGGTTCTTTTGATGCTGACGCTCACTGTGCCTTTCTTAGAGATGAGAAGATTCTGACCGTTGTCTGGGACCAACAAGGTTGCATGGGTGTGGACACTGGTTCTGTGTCAGTCAGACTCTAGTCATGGGTATAGTTCTGTGTCAGTCAGACTCTAGTCATGGGAATAGTTCTGTGTCAGGCAGACTAGTCTGGGTATAGTTCTGTGTCAGTCAGACTCTAGTCTAGGATAAAGTTCTGTGTCAGTCAGACTCTAGACTAGGATATAGTTCTGTGTCAATCAGACTCCAGTCTAGGGTATAGTTCTGTGTCAGGCAGACTCTAGTCTATGGTATAGTTCTGTGTCAGTCAGACTAGTCTAGGGTATAGTTCTGTGTCAGTCAGACTCTAGTCTATGGTATAGTTCTGTGTCAGTCAGACTCTATACTAGGGTATAGTTCTGTGTCAGGCAGACTCTAGTCTATGGTATAGTTCTCTGTCAGTTAGACTCTAGTCTAGGTTATAGTTCTGTGTCAGTCAGACTCTAGTCTATGGTATAGTTCTGTGTCAGTCAGACACTAGACTAGGGTATAGTTCTGTGTCAGGCAGACTCTAGTCTATGGTATAGTTCTGTGTCAGTTAGACTCTAGTCTAAGGTATAGTTCTGTGTCAGGCAGACTCTAGTCTATGGTATAGTTCTGTGCCAGTTAGACTCTAGTCTAGGGTATAGTTCTGTGTCAGTCAGACTCTAGTCTAGGGTATAGTTCTGTGTCAGTCAGACTCTAGTCTATGGTATAGTTCTGTGTCAGTCATACTCTAGTCTAGGGTATAGTTCTGTGTCAGTCAGACTCTAGTCTAGGGTATAGTTCTGTGTCAGTCATACTCTAGTCTAGGGTATAGTTCTGTGTCAGTCAGACTCTAGTCTAGGGTATAGTTCTGTGTCAGTCATACTCTAGTCTAGGGTATAGTTCTGTGTCAGGCAGACTATTCTGGATATAGTTCTGTGTCAGTCAGACTCTAGTCTATGGTATAGTTCTGTGTCAGTCATACTCTAGTCTAAGGTATAGTTCTGTGTCAGTCATACTCTAGTCTATGGTATAGTTCTGTGTCAGTCAGACTAGTCTAGAGTATAGTTCTGTGTCAGTCAGACTCTAGACTAGGGTATAGTTCTGTGTCAGTCAGACTCTAGTCTAGCGGATAGTTCTGTGTCAGTCAGACTCTAGTCTAGGGTATAGTTCTGTGTCAGTCATACTCTAGTCTATGGTATAGTTCTGTGTCAGTCAGACTCTAGACTAGGGTATAGTTCTGTGTCAGTCAGACTCTAGTCTATGGTATAGTTCTGTGTCAGTCAGACTCTAGTCTAGCGGATAGTTCTGTGTCAGTCATACTCTAGTCTAAGGTATAGTTCTGTGTCAGTCAGACTCTAGTCTAAGGTATAGTTCTGTGTCAGTCATACTCTAGTCTATGGTATAGTTCTGTGTCAGTCAGACTAGTCTAGAGTATAGTTCTGTGTCAGTCAGACTCTAGACTAGGGTATAGTTCTGTGTCAGGCACTCTAGTCTATGGTATAGTTCTCTGTCAGTTAGACTCTAGTCTAGGGTATAGTTCTGTGTCAGTCAGACTCTAGTCTATGGTATAGTTCTGTGTCAGGCAGACTATTCTGGATATAGTTCTGTGTCAGTCAGACTCTAGACTAGGGTATAGTTCTGTGTCAGGCAGACTCTAGTCTATGGTATAGTTCTGTGTCAGTTAGACTCTAGTCTGGGGTATAGTTCTGTGTCAGTCATACTCTAGTCTAAGGTATAGTTCTGTGTCAGGCAGACTCTAGTCTATGGTATAGTTCTGTGTCAGTTAGACTCTAGTCTAGGGTATAGTTCTGTGTCAGTCAGACTCTAGTCTAGGGTATAGTTCTGTGTCAGTCAGACTCTAGTCTAGGGTATAGTTCTGTGTCAGTCAGACTCTAGTCTAGGGTATAGTTCTGTGTCAGGCAGACTCTAGTCTAGGGTATAGTTCTGTGTCAGTCAGACTAGTCTAGGGTATAGTTCTGTGTCAGTCAGACTCTAGTCTAGGATAAAGTTCTGTGTCAGTCAGACTCTAGACTAGGATATAGTTCTGTGTCAGTCAGACTCTAGTCTAGGGTATAGTTCTGTGTCAGTCAGACTAGACTAGGATATAGTTCTGTGTCAATCAGACTCTAGTCTAGGGTATAGTTCTGTGTCAGGCAGACTCTAGTCTATGGTATAGTTCTGTGTCAGTCAGACTAGTCTAGGGTATAGTTCTGTGTCAGTCAGACTCTAGTCTATGGTATAGTTCTGTGTCAGTCAGACTAGTCTAGGGTATAGTTCTGTGTCAGTCAGACTCTAGTCTATGGTATAGTTCTGTGTCAATCAGACTCTAGTCTAGGGTATAGTTCTGTGTCAGGCAGACTCTAGTCTATGGTATAGTTCTCTGTCAGTTAGACTCTAGTCTAGGGTATAGTTATGTGTCAGTCAGACTCTAGTCTATGGTATAGTTCTGTGTCAGGCAGACTCTAGACTAGGGTATAGTTCTGTGTCAGGCAGACTCTAGTCTATGGTATAGTTCTGTGTCAGTCAGACTCTAGTCTATGGTATAGTTCTGTGTCAGGCAGACTCTAGACTAGGGTATAGTTCTGTGTCAGGCAGACTCTAGTCTATGGTATAGTTCTGTGTCAGTCAGACTCTAGTCTATGGTATAGTTCTGTGTCAGTCAGACTCTAGACTAGGGTATAGTTCTGTGTCAGGCAGACTCTAGTCTATGGTATAGTTCTCTGTCAGTTAGACTCTAGTCTAGGGTATAGTTATGTGTCAGTCAGACTCTAGTCTATGGTATAGTTCTGTGTCAGGCAGACTATTCTGGATATAGTTCTGTGTCAGTCAGACTCTAGACTAGGATATAGTTCTGTGTCAGTCAGACTCTAGTCTAAGGTATAGTTCTGTGTCAGGCAGACTCTAGTCTATGGTATAGTTCTGTGTCAGTCAGACTAGTCTAGGGTATAGTTCTGTGTCAGTCATACTCTAGTCTATGGTATAGTTCTGTGTCAGGCAGACTATTCTGGATATAGTTCTGTGTCAGTCAGACTCTAGACTAGGATATAGTTCTGTGTCAGTCATACTCTAGTCTATGGTATAGTTCTGTGTCAGGCAGACTATTCTGGATATAGTTCTGTGTCAGTCAGACTCTAGACTAGGGTATAGTTCTGTGTCAGGCAGACTCTAGTCTATGGTATAGTTCTGTGTCAGTCAGACACTAGACTAGGGTATAGTTCTGTGTCAGGCAGACTCTAGTCTATGGTATAGTTCTGTGTCAGTTAGACTCTAGTCTGGGGTATAGTTCTGTGTCAGGCAGACTCTAGTCTAGGGTATAGTTATGTGTCAGTCAGACTCTAGTCTAGCGGATAGTTCTGTGTCAGTCATACTCTAGTCTAGGGTATAGTTCTGTGTCAGGCAGACTCTAGTCTATGGTATAGTTCTGTGTCAGTTAGACTCTAGTCTAGCGGATAGTTCTGTGTCAGTCATACTCTAGTCTAGGGTATAGTTCTGTGTCAGGCAGACTCTAGTCTATGGTATAGTTCTGTGTCAGTTAGACTCTAGTCTGGGGTATAGTTCTGTGTCAGTCAGACTAGTCTAGGGTATAGTTCTGTGTCAGTCAGACTCTAGTCTAGGATAAAGTTCTGTGTCAGTCAGACTCTAGACTAGGATATAGTTCTGTGTCATTCAGAATCTAGTCTAGGGTATAGTTCTGTGTCAGGCAGACTCTAGTCTATGGTATAGTTCTGTGTCAGTCAGACTAGTCTAGGGTATAGTTCTGTGTCAGTCAGACTCTAGTCTATGGTATAGTTCTGTGTCAGTCAGACTCTAGACTAGGGTATAGTTCTGTGTCAGGCAGACTCTAGTCTATGGTATAGTTCTCTGTCAGTCAGACACTAGACTAGGGTATAGTTCTGTGTCAGGCAGACTCTAGTCTATGGTATAGTTCTGTGTCAGTTAGACTCTAGTCTGGGGTATAGTTCTGTGTCAGTCAGACTCTAGTCTAGCGGATAGTTCTGTGTCAGTCATACTCTAGTCTAAGGTATAGTTCTGTGTCAGTCATACTCTAGTCTAGGGTATAGTTCTGTGTCAGGCAGACTCTAGTCTAGGGTATAGTTCTGTGTCAGGCAGACTCTAGTCTGGGGTATAGTTCTGTGTCAGTCAGACTCTAGTCTAGGGTATAGTTCTGTGTCAGGCAGACTCTAGTCTAGGGTATAGTTCTGTGTCAGTCAGACTAGTCTAGGGTATAGTTCTGTGTCAGTCAGACTAGACTAGGGTATAGTTCTGTGTCAGTCAGACTCTAGTCTGGGGTATAGTTCTGTGTCAGTCAGACTCTAGTCTAGGGTATAGTTCTGTGTCAGGCAGACTCTAGTCTAGGGTATAGTTCTGTGTCAGTCAGACTAGTCTAGGGTATAGTTCTGTGTCAGTCAGACTAGACTAGGGTATAGTTTTGTGTCAGGCAGACTAGTCTAGGGTATAGTTCTGTGTCAGTCAGACTCTAGTCTAGGGTATAGTTCTGTGTCAGGCAGACTCTATACTAGGGTATAGTTCTGTGTCAGTCAGACTAGTCTAGGTTATAGTTCTGTGTCAGGCAGACTAGTCTAGGGTATAGTTCTGTGTCAGGCAGACTCTAGTCTAGGGTACAGTTCTGTGTCTGGCAGACTCTAGTCTAGGGTATAGTTCTGTGTCAGGCAGACTCTAGTCTAGGGTATAGTTCTGTGTCAGTCAGTCTCTAGTCTAGGGTATAGTTCTGTGTCAGTCAGACTCTAGTCTAGGGTATAGTTCTGTGTCAGTCAGACTCTAGTCTAGGGTATAGTTCTGTGTCAGTCAGACTCTAGTTTAGGGTATAGTTCTGTGTCAGTCAGATTCTAGTCTAGGGTATAGTTCTGTGTCAGGCAGACTCTAGTCTGGGGTATAGTTCTGTGTCAGTCAGACTAGTCTATGGTATAGTTCTGTGTCAGTCAGACTAGTATAGGTTATAGTTCTGTGTCAGGCAGACTAGTCTAGGGTATAGTTCTGTGTCAGGCAGACTAGTCTAGGGTATAGTTCTGTGTCAGGCAGACTCTAGTCTAGGGTATAGTTTGTGTCAATCACTCTAGTCTAGGGTATAGTTCTGTGTCAATCAGACTCTAGTCTATGGTATAGTTCCCTGTCAGTCAGACTCTAGTCTATGGTATAGTTCCCTGTCAGTCAGACTCTAGTCTATGGTATAGTTCTTTGTCAGTAAGACTCTAGTCTATGGTATAGTTCTGTGTCCGGCAGACTCTAGTCTATGGTATAGTTCCCTGTCAGGCAGACTCTAGTCTAGGGTATTGGTTCATTGTATATTTAAATCCAGGGGGAAGAGTGTATTTTAGAGAACTCCATATCTAATAGGGAGAAGATAGTCAAGCAGATACAGCCTGTGTTTCCATTAGGTGGACTTCACCGCTCTTCTATTGATTGTTTATTGATTGACAGGTAAGTAACAGGTCAGGAACACTTTGGTCTTAGTGGTTGTTTTTACGGTGGCACACAGCAGCACTGATCACAGGCCTTTACACAAAAAGACACAAGCTCAATTGGTGCCCCACCCTCGTGCTTACTAAACCATTTGGATTTGCCTGTTCCTGTTTCCTTTCTTTGAATGGGACCACATTGAAAATATGGCAACCAAATGTGTGGTGGTTTTACTGGTGTGTTTAAAGCCTCAAATAATCTGCAAATATGGTATTTGTTCATATCTTGGCTAATAGTCTGCTTTGTATTAAATGTAAAAAGACAAAGAAAGAAGCGGTTGGAACTAGGAACAGAGTAAAGAAGGATCTTCCACAATTCATTCTGCAGATGGAAGTTGGCCTGTAACTTCACTACACCAGGGATATTTTGACCATTCTAGTAATAAGTCTAGTTCAAAGACCTCTTCAGTCAAGCACATATAAAACAACTTCATTATATGTCTGGATAGCTTTGGAAACTTGGGTAGTCATACTATTTCACTGGGTAAAAAGCTCAAGTGAGTGCTGCCAGTAATGTGCTGTCTAATAGTAACAAGGCGTTCAGACAGAGGTGCCTGGTCAGCACAGCAGGAGGGGCGGGACGCTCTGCAGGGTTGGTAGTCTGTCTCACTTTGTTGGCAGTCGTTTGATCTTGTGGCTCAGAGGCATTTTTGTTCGTTGACTTGTTGGGACCTGTCGTTGTAAATCCCTGTGTGCTGTTCTTTCAGCGCAGTGGAACTCAGGGGGGCTCTCTGTGAGTCGTTCATAACAGTTCTGTTAATCTTTCATCTGTTTTAATTAGACATCAAACGTCAGGTCAGGAGAACCCCCTCTGGACCCTTCAACTTTACAAACGGCACCCCGTCCCCATACTCTCCATCCTTTTAATAAGACCGACATGAGGAGGGTGTTGTGGTAGAGAGAGAGAGACATTTGGAAACATATAAGCGAACAGTACAGACAGAGATAAAGGATTATATGTTGTTTTCAAGTTCAGCATCCTTCGGTCATTGTTTAGAACTGACGCTATGATGGCATGCACATTGCAATGTAAACACAAACACAGTGACATCCTTCCTGTCATGTTCTCACATGGCACTAACAGCAAACTGACACTAGAGGACAGTATTTGAATTGATTTGATCTTGTCTCTTTCCCTGCCCATTTTCAATTACATCATACTAGTGAGTGAGTGTTAGGTCTTTACACACGTATTCCCATCTAATCTCAGAAATGGTACGAGGAGTTGACTCCCTCATCATTAGTGATTAAGTGGGCCATTTTTTTCTAAATGTTTCACAGCATATCATTTTGAGTTGCCATTATGTGTTGTCAGCATCCAATGACAAGCCCATCATGGCCCATAGTAATATCAATGTACTGTATGTAGTTGCGAAATACTTTAAGATCTTCATATGCTTACTGTGTGTTTGCTCTGGCCTCTGCTCTACAACCCACAGTATATATGTATTTGTGCCTGCGTGCTTGCTTGTGTGTACTCGCTCCTGTGTGTGCACTCCCCCTCCTGTGTGTGTGTGTGTGTGTGTGTGTGTGTGTGTGTGTGTGTGTGTGTGTGTGTGTGTGTGTGTGTGTGTGTGTGTGTGTGTGTGTGTGTGTGTGTGTGTGTGTATGCAGCCTCACACTGTGTGTTCTGGCCCAAGCCCCTCAGTGAGTGACAGTTTGCCCTGTGTGACAGTGTGTTCTGAATGGCGCCTGACTATGTCCCGAGCCAGAGATCACAGTACACTGCTCTCTGCACACACTGTGGCAGCATGATCACCCTCAGCAGCACTGAGGTACTGAACACTGTGGTACCGGAGACAGGTGAGTAGAGAACCTTGGCACCACAGAACCAGCATGGGTCTAGTTTTAGAATAGATGCCGGAGAGAAGTTACCATTTTTTGTCTTGTGTTCAGCCCTACTTATAGGGTACAGCAGTTGGGTAATTGTCTGTGGCTCAGGATGTTAGTATTGTAACCAGTTGGATATTGTTTATACCCAAATATTGTTTGAAGAGACTCGACGACTTGTCATGCTCTCTGTTGAGCCAAAGGTCAGGATCCTAATTTCTAGAAATAGATTGGTTTGTGTGTCGTGTATTATCATATCACACAGATGCTGTGTGCACTGCCAGTAGCCCCAGGCTCATATCCTGCCTCAGCTTGATGTATCAAGAGAAACAGAGAACAGAGTTTAAAACAGTGAGAAATTACAAAGCAACTTTTTTGTCATCTCTGCTCTATTTAACATGGACTGATTTTAGTTTTTGCCTGGATGATGTTTGGATATGAATTTATCTTTGGGTGAATGCTTTGCTTGCTGGTGATGCAAGAGAAGTCGCTCAATTGCTCAATCTTGTTTAATGACATCACATTAATCTTGATCAGCAATGCTGGGTTGAAACATTTTGCAATAGAGGGTTTGAGTGAATTCCTTCCTCTTTTCTCTGTGCCTGATATGCTAAAGACATTAAAAGCAGTATAATAGTGTAGGACGCAGGTCTCTGGTTACAGAATACCTCACATAGCAGCTGCCGGGGTTGATGACTTTGAACGTGGGAGTGGGAGACTGAGACAGACAGTGATGTCATACTGTAGGTTGTAGGCAGACTGTGGGAACTAACTTGGAGATTCATCACAGTTAGCACCATAGACCGTATATACTGTGGTTGACAGGGTTGCATCGTTGCATGGTTTTGATGGCTATAGTACTGTAGTTATTATTAGTCGTCCCTTTTCCTGTAACCTCTACAGATATCGCTAAAGTTTATTTGTCTCAAATGTCATTTTTCGTGTTTTTATGTTTCAACGTGTTGGCTGAGATGAAAACAAACAGACTGCTGGTTTACAATAGAGCACCAGCATGCATGATGGGAACTGATCACAAACAGACTGCTGGTTTACAATAGAGCACCAGCATGCATGATGGGAACTGATCACAAACAGACTGCTGGTTTACAATAGAGCACCAGCATGCATGATGGGAACTGATCACAAACAGACTGCTGGTTTACAATAGAGCACCAGCATGCATGATGGGAACTGATCACAAACAGACTCCTGGTTTACAATAGAGCACCAGCATGCATGATGGGAACTGATCACAAACAGACTGCTGGTTTACAATAGAGCACCAGCATGCATGATGGGAACTGATCACAAACAGACTGCTGGTTTACAATAGAGCACCGGCATGCATGATGGGAACTGATCACAAACAGACTGCTGGTTTACAATAGAGCACCGGCATGCATGATGGGAACTGATCACAAACAGACTCCTGGTTTACAATAGAGCACCAGCATGCATGATGGGAACTGATCACAAACTCTCTCATTATCACATTTCATACTTTATAATAACCCCTGTTTATCTTACCAAGGTACTGGTTGAAAATGTTATCCTTGCCTACTTTATACATGTTATCCTTGCCTACTTCATAAATGTTTTATTTCTCTACTTCTATCTTCTTCTATCTCTTTTTTCAGGCCATGGAAATCACAAGGAGGATAGTCCTTTCCTCAGCAGTGCAGATGCTGACAGGAAGACTGATTTCTATGACAGGAACCTGGCCTTGTTTGAGGTCTGACTTTAAAGAACCGTCCAGTGTTTCGAGATTTCTAGGAAATATGACCTATAATTAATTACAATTTGAGTGAAAAGTTTTCCTTCCAAAAAAAGTGTAATTAAATATGTTAACTGCTTTTTTGTGTTGGAATGTTGGTGGGTGTTTGTTCTCCAAATTATGATTTGGCCACAGATAGGAGCATAGGATGAGTCAACAACATTATTTGGGTGTGAGTTAACAGAATATGGACTTTTAAACGTGATATTTTCACTGGACAGTTATTTTAAGTGGCTCTCACTAATACATGACCTGATTATACACAACATATCACCTTTTAACATCAATATTTGCTAATCTCAACTGCCTAGATTGATCGATCACTAGATAGACCACCACTCCTCCTTCAACCTATACAAATTGAGTTCCTTACACTGCACTATAATACCTTTTTACTGTAGGCTATTACACCCCACAGACACATCAGGTACCAATCCAGCTCAAACTGTTCCCTGTTCTGCTGTCCCTGTCCTGCAGGAGGAGTTGGACATCCGTCCCAAGGTGTCGTCCCTCCTCAGCCGGCTGGTCAACTACACCAACATTACCCAGGGGGCCAGGGAGCACGAGGAGGCCGAGAACACAGAGACGTCACGCAGGAAGGCCCCAAAGGTCAGAAGTCACAAAAACTACCTCTCTTTCTCTTCTTTTGAGATTCAAACAGGCTTTAGTCTCTCTCTCTCTACCCCTCTGTCTCTGCGTATGTTTGGATCTGAGCTTGCATGCGTGTGCTTTGGTTGTGTTGGTGCCTGTTTGTTACAGGCTGTGCCCTGTGGGCCCCCTGGTGAGAGTTGATCAATATCTTACCTGATCAATAATTCTGATCAATTAGCTATTTCCTGTGGGTCTATCTGTGCTACATACCATATTCAGAAACACACACAAAAACAGACACTGAAACACACTACTCAAACAAATATGGAAAACTACAGCAGTACTATCATAGTTATCTTGACAACCAAATCACTCACATCTGTTTCCTGTCTTCTTTCTGTCACTATTTATGTTTGGTTCCTTTTCCCTTCCTGATTGATATTAGATTAAGATTGTAATGATATAAATTATAATTCATGTGAATTTTGTTTTCTTCTTTCCCTCTCTCTTTCTTAATTTCTATCTCTCTCTTTTTCTCTGTCTCTCTTTCTCTCTTTCATTATTATAACCCATCTCTCTCTCTCTCTCTGTTCTGTTTGCTCTCTCTCTGTCACTCGCTTTGTCTCACTTCATCTCTCTCTCTCTCTGCAGTCCCCCAACATGGGTACCCTGATGGGAGTCTACCTGCCCTGTCTACAGAACATCTTTGGTGTCATCTTGTTCCTTCGCCTAACGTGGATCGTGGGCACAGCCGGCATCGTCCAGTCATTCCTCATTGTCCTCATGTGCTGCTCATGTGTTAGTACACACACATACAGTGCTGTAAAAAAGTATTTACCCCCTTCATGAGTTCTTCTTTTTTGCACATTTTCACACTTAAATGTTTCAGATCATCAAACAAATCTAAATATTACACAAAGATAACCCAAGTAAACACAAAATCCCGTTTTTAAGGGATGATTTTATTTATTAAGGGAAAAAAGCTATCCGAACCTTCATGGTCCTATGTGAAAAAGTAATTGCCCCCTAAACCTAATAACTGGTTGTGCCAACCTCAGCAGCAACAACTGCAATCAAGCGTTTGCGATAACTGGCAATGAGTCTGAGGCAAGTGATGCCTGCAGTTCTTTAGATGTTGTTGTGGGTTCTTTTGTGACCTCTTGGATGAGTCGTCGCTGCACTCTTGGGGTAATTTTGGTAGGCCGGCCACTCCTGGGAAGGTTCACCACTGTTCCAAATTTTCTCCATTTGTGGATAATGGCGCTCACCGTGGTTCGCTGGAGTCCCAAAGCTTTAGAAGTGGCTTTATAACCCTTTCCAGACTGATAGATGTCAATTACTTTGTTTCTCATCTGTTCCTGAATTTCTTTTGATCGCGGCATGATGTCTTTCTTTTTGAGATCTTTTGGCCTGCTTCACCTTGTCAGACAGGTTCTATTTAAGTGATTTCTTGATTCAACAGGTCTGGCAGTAATCAGGTCTGGGTGTGGCTAGTGAAATTGAACTCAGCTTTCCAAAAAATGTGATTAACCACAGTAAATTCATGACTTAACAAGAGGGTCAATTACTTTGTCACATAGGGCCATGAAGGTTCGGATAGCTTTTTTCCCTTAATAAATACAATGATCACTTAAACTGCATTTTGTGTTTACTTGGGTTATCTTGGTGTAATATTAACATTTGTTTGATGATCTGAAACATTTAAGTGTGACAAATGTGCAAAAAAATAAGAACTCAGGAAGGGGGCAAATACTTTTTCACAGCACTTTACACACATTGTGGATGCACACACAGGCACACTCACATGCATGCACACACACACACTGCCTGGCAATGTTAGAAGGCCATTGACACACTGTTCTTGTCCACTTGCCAAACCCCATGTTAAAACTGGGTCACCAGCCAGTCAGCCAGTTAACATTACCAGGCTGAATAGAACCCACAGCAGTTTCCACACCCTGCTGTTTACTCCAAAGGACATGTAATATATTTGTGGTTTATGTCTCAACCTTTCCAATATGATTGATGAATTCTGTTCAGTTGTCCAATGACAAGTGATGCCTCTATTGCTAAGTGTGTTTATTATGTGGATAAAGAGCAGAGTGTATTGGTTGATGGGCACAACATAAAACATCCACAACTTTCTCATAAAGACTGACTGGCCTTATTTGATGGTGTTCACATTCTCTCCTGTTTGACAGACAATGCTCACTGCCATATCCATGAGTGCCATAGCTACAAATGGTGTTGTCCCAGGTGAGGGTACAGTACAAGCTTTGAAGACTGAGAATCCAAACTTACATTTTACACTTAAAACACTTTAGTTGTAACAGTTACATAAACATGACATTAACAATATAATATAATTTATGACATGACTAACAAATGATCCCACCGTCAGTCTATTCTGACCAGTTTCATCCATGTTAACTCTGTTCTGCTCTCTGTTGTAGCCGGAGGGGCGTACTTCATGATCTCTCGTTCCCTGGGTGCTGAGTTTGGGGGGGCTGTAGGAATCTGTTTCTACCTGGGAACAACCTTCGCTGCTGCCATGTACATACTGGGAGCTATAGAGATCTTCCTGGTGAGTTATCATCTGCTCCCAAATGGCACCCTATTCCCTATTTAGTGCAATACTTTTGATCAGGACCTATAGTAGTGCAATATGTAGGGATAGGGTGCAATTTGGGATGCAACCAATATACCGCAGTAAAATAGGTCAATGTACTCAATCATATTGAGATGGAGTAACTTACATGTAAAAATGGGATCCAATAACATTAGCTGAACCAACATTTGATCCACATAATGTTGCTTTTGTAGACTGTAGTATATGATTGATATTCGTTAATATTCGGAGTACTCAAAATACATTTAAAGTGAAAGGCTTCTGTTCTGCTCTTACTGTATAATGAGTTGTAGAAGCCATTATAAGTGCATTATGACTGCACATATAAGGTATTAAATGTGTGTGCCTCACAGAAAGTGTACCTTAATTACTTTTGTTGTCATTGTCCTCTCCCAGAAATACCTGGTTCCCCAGGCGGCCATCTTCCACGCCAGCGACCACCACGGGGGCGACAGTGCCATCCTCAACAACATGAGGGTGTACGGCACCATCTGTCTCAGCCTCATGGCCGTGGTGGTCTTTGTGGGGGTGAAATACGTCAACAAGCTGGCCTCTCTCTTCCTGGCCTGTGTCATCATCTCTATCGTCTCCATCTACGCCGGGGCCATTAAGTCCGTTTTCCAACCGCCCGACTTCTCGTAAGGCACTGGGGATTTTTTTACTTCTTTTTCTGAACAGGAAATGGGGATAATGGTATAATTGATGTGGATTTAATTTGGTGTTAATGATCAGTTTGCCCCTGACGGAAGCCAAAACACTTTCTGTTCCGCTGGCTGGAATGGTCAAGGGAGATATAATTGTTTCCATTGTTGAACTTTGTCCTAAAGATCTAGCTACTGTACGCATACTGTACATTTTTTTCAGTGTAGCTATAATATAGCTAATATCTGATCTAAAGTAGAGTGAAAACACATATCATCACATTATCATGACATGTTATCATCACTCTGTTGATAATCAGAACCAATAATATTCCTCTTTCTCCAGGATCTGTATGTTGGGTAACAGGACATTGGTGAGAGATCAGTTTGACGTGTGTAGTAAGACGGTTCTAGAGGGCAATGTGACTGTACCTAGTCAGCTGTGGAGGAACTTCTGTAGCTCTGGCAACATGAGTAGTCCTCAATGTGACGACTACTTCAACCAGAACAACGTTACAGAGATACAGGGAATACCAGGACTGGCCAGCGGCATCATCAGAGGTAAAGACCAAAGTCAGAGGATGGACCATATTTGTAATGATATGGCTATTACCACACTCCTGGGTCTAGGATACAGATCTAAGATCAGCTTCCCCCTCCCACAGTCCTTACCTTAACCATTAGTGGGGGGAAATGTATAACTGACCCAAGATTAGCATCTGGGGGCAACTACACCCTATTACTATAGCCAATGGGGGCCAGCCAGCTAGGGGGCAGCAGAGCCACATTCACTTTTATTTATTTTTATTTGCTTTACCTTTATTTAACCAGGTAGGCTAGTTGAGAACCAGTTCTCATTTACAACTGCGACCTGACCAAGATAAAGCAAAGCAGTGCGACACAAACAACAACACAGTTACACATGGAATTTACAAACACGCAGTCAATAATACAATAGAAAAGGTGTGTGCAAATGAGGTAAGATAAGGGAAGTAAGGCAATAAATAGGCCACAGTGGCAAAATAATTACAATATAGCAATTAAACACTGGAGTGATAGATGTGCAGAAGATGAGTGTGCAAGTAGAGATACTGGGGGGCAAAGGAGCAAGATAAATAAATAAATACAGTATGGGGATGAGGTAGTTAGATGGGCTATTTACAGATGGGCTATGTACAGGTGCAGTGATCTGTGAGCTGGAGATGCTTAATGTGAGTCTGGAAGGAGAGTTTACAGTCTAACCAGACACCTAGGTATTTGTAGTTGTCCACATATTCTAAGTCAGAACCGACCAGATTAGTGATGCTGGACGGGCAGGCAGGTGTGGGCAGCGATCGGTTTAAGAGCATGCATTTAGTTTTACTTGCATTTAAGAGCAGTTGGAGGCCACGGAAGGAGAGTTGTATGGTATTGAAGCTCATCTGGAGGTTAGTTAACAGTGTCCAAAGAAGGGCCTATCCAAAATGGTGTCGTCTGCGTAGAGGTGGATCAAAGAATCACCGCAGCAACAGCGACATCATTGATATATACAGAGAAAAGAGTCAGCCCAAAAATTGAACCCTGTGACACCCGCCATAGAGACTGCCAGAGGTCCGGCCAACAGGCCCTCCGATTTGACACACTGAACTCTGTCTGAGAAGTAGTTGGTGAACCAGGTGAGGCAATCATTAGAGAAACCAAGGCTGTTGAGTCTGCCGATAAGAATGTGGTCATTGACATAGAGTTGAAAGCCTTGACCAGGTCGATGAATACAGCTGCACAGTTTTGTCTCTTATCGATGGCGGTTATGATATCGTTTAGGACCTTGAGCGTGGCTGAGGTGCACCCATGACCAGCACGGAAACCAGATTGCATAGCAGAGAAGGTAGGGTGGGATTCGAAATGGTCGGTGATCTGTTTGTTCACTTGGCTTTCGAAGACCTTAGAAAGGCAGGGTAGGATAGATATAGGTCTGTAGCAATTTGGGTCTAGAGTGTCTCCCCCTTTGAAGAGGGATGACCACGGCAGCTTTCCAATCTTTGGGGATCTCAGACGATACGAAAGAGAGATTGAACAGGCTAGTAATAGGGGTTGCAACAATTTCGCCAGATAATTTTAGAAAGAGAGGGTCTAGATTGTCTAGCCCGGCTGATTTGTAAGGGTTCAGATTTTGCAGCTCTTTCAGAACATCAGCTATCTGGATTTGGGGGAAAGAGAAATGGGGAGGCTTGGGCAAGTTGCTGTGGGGGGTGCAGTGCTGTTGACCGGGGTAGGGGTAGCCAGGTGGAAAGCAAGGCCAGCCGTAGAAAAATGCTTATTGAAATTCTCATTCTCAATTCTCATGGATTTATCGGTGGTGACAGTGTTTCCTAGCCTCAGTGCAGTGGGCAGTTGGAAGGAGGTGCTCTTATTCTCCATGGACTTTACAGTGGCCCAGAACTTTTGGGAATTAGTGCTTCAGGATGCAAATTTCTGTTTGAAAAAGCTAGCCTTTGATTTCCTAACTGCCTGTATATATTGGTTCCTAACTTCCCTGAAAAGTTGCATATCGCGGGGGCTATTCGATGCTAATGCAGTACGCCACAGGATGTTTTTGTGCTGGTCAAGGGCAGTCAGGTCTGGAGTGAACCAAGGGCTATATCTGTTCCTGGTTCTACATTTTTGAATGGGGCATGCTTATTTTAGATGGTGAGGAAAGCACTTTTAAAGAATAACCAGGCATCCTCTACTGTCGGGAATTAGGTCAATATCGTTCCAGGATACCCGGGCCAGGTCGGTAGAAAGACCTGCTCGCTGAAGTGTTTTAGGGAGCGTTTGACAGTGATGAGGGGTGGTCGCTTGACCGCAGACCCATTACGGACGCAGGCAATGAGGCAGTGATCGCTGAGACCCTGGTTGAAGACAGCAGAGGTGTATTTGGGGGGCAGGTTGGTTAGGATGATATTTATGAGGGTTCCCGTGTTTGCAGATTTGGGGTTGTACCTGGTAGGTTCATTGATAATTTGTGTGAGATTGAGGGTATCAAGCTTAGATTGTAGGATGGCCGGGGTGTTAAGCATGTTCCAGTTTAGGTCACCTAACAGCACAAGCTCTGAAGATAGATGGGGGCAACCAATTCACATATGGTGTCCAGGGCACAGCTGGGGGCAGAAGGTGGTCTATAGCAAGCGGCAACGGTGAGAGACTTGTTTCTGGAAAGGTGGATTTATAAAAGTAGAAGCTCAAATTGTTTGGGCACAGACCTGGACAGAACTATGCTGGCTATCTCTGCAGTAGATTGCAACTCCGCCCCCTTTGGCAGTTCTATCTTGTCGGAAAATGTTATATTTAGGGATGGAAATTCCAGGGTTTTTGGTGGTCTTCCTAAGCCAGGATTCAGACACGGCTAGGACATCCGGGTTGGCAGAGTGTGCTAAAGCATTGAATAAAACTAACTTAGGGAGAAGGCTTCTAATGTTAACATGCATGAAACCAGGGCTTTTACGGTTACAAAAGTCAACAAATGAGAGCGCTTGGGGAATGGAAGTGGAGCTAGGCACTGCAGGGCCTGGGTTAACCTCTACATCACCAGAGGAACAGAGGAGGAGTAGGATAAGGATAAGTATAAGAACTGGTCGTCTAGTACGTTCGGAACAGAGAGTACAAGGAGACGTTTTCTGGGCACGGTATAATATATTGTACAGACAAAGGTATGGTAGGATGTGAATACAGTGGATGTAAACCTATGCATTGAGTGACGATGAGAGAGATATTGTCTCTAGAAACATAATTTAAACCAGGTGAGGTCACCGCATGTGTGGGTGGTGGAACTAAAGGGTTAGCTAAGGCGTATTGAGCAGGGCTTGAGGCTCTACAATGAAATAAGGCAATAATTACTAACCAAAACAGCAATGGACAAGGCATATTGACATTAAGGAGAGGCATGCGTAGCCGAGTGATCATTGGGTCCAGTAAGTAGCTGGGCGGGCTGGAGACACGGCGATACAGACAGCTAGCGGGCCGGGGATAGCAGGCTAGCAGAAGGGCCTTAGAGGGATGTCGTGACGGAAGAAGTCAGTTGTAGCCCCTTCATACGGTTACGTTAGCAGATCAGTCGTGATGGATCAGCAGGGCTCCGTGTAGAAAAGCGTCCAGGCCAATTGGCAAAATAGGTATTGTAGCCCAAAGAGTGGCCAGCTCCAGGCTAATTGGTGGTTGCTTCGGGACAGAGACATTAGCCAGGAGAAGCCAATCGGATAGCCGCAAGATAGCTGCGGTGATCCAGGTGAAGAGGTTCAGAGCTTGCGGTAGGAATCTGGGGATATGGAGAATAAGAAGTCCGATACGCTCTGGGTTGAATCGCGTTGTGCAGACTGGCAGGAGTTGTCCAGGCTGAAGGTTAGCTGATGACCGCTAGCAGTGGTTAGCTGACTACTAGCTAGTAGCTAGTTAGCTGGCTAGCTTCTGTTCCGGTTCTGAAGTAAAGAAAATAGCAGATCCATACCACATTGGATGAGGCTGGTTGCAGAAGAGTATGTTGAAGTTGGGGTTAAGAAAAATATAAACAATATATGCGAAGAAAAAATATATAAAAAGATATATACACGGGACAAGACGAAGACAAAAGACACCTGACTGCTATACCATTTTACAATAGTGATGACATCTAATTACAGTGAAACATAGACTTTGTGTACAACATGTTTATAGTGATTTAGCTATCTAAAAAGTGAATATATATACTTTGTAAAACATTTTCTGTTATTATAACAATAATTTGTGATGCTGTAGAGCTTTGGTGGGTGTTGTCGTGCCGTTAGGTGGATGCATTACGTTGCTTACTTTGTGGATGGCATGCTAGCATTTCTATAAACTTGGTTCCTGATGTATGTTTTAGATAACATGTGGGGAGACTACCTGGAGAAGGGTCAGATCTTGGAGAAGGCAGGTCTGCCCTCAGTAGACGTCCACGGGGCTGTGGAGAGCTTCGGCCTGTACGTCTCAGCTGACATCGCTACCTCCTTCACCCTCCTGGTGGGAATCTTCTTTCCCTCCGCCACAGGTAAGACCTGGAAACCCAGATCCATAACTGGCAACCCAGACCATGAATTGGCAACACCAGACCAATAAACCAGCTGGCAACCCAGAGACATTTTTGTTCACTGATTGGTTGAGTCAACATTCTGAGAGTTGTCAGTAACTGATGTGTGTCCTTCATGTCCCTGTACTGTAGGTATCATGGCAGGCTCCAACAGATCAGGAGATCTGAAAGATGCTCAGAAGTCCATCCCTATTGGAACCATCTTGGCTATAACCACTACTACCCTTGTCTGTATCCTTTCATGGAGTCAATAGTCAAATCAAATCAACATTTATTTGTCACGTGCACAGGATACAGCAGGTGTAAATGGTACAGTGAAATGCCTACTTGCAAGCTCTTCCTCATCCATGTCAATAGGCAGTGTTCTCCCCAAGTTGTTCAATGTCTAGATACATCTGTCTTCCATACTGCATGTGTTTCTGTGTGTTCCTTAACATCCTGCCGTCAGATTTCAGCTCTGTGGTTCTGTTTGGGGCTTGTATTGAAGGAGCGGTCCTAAGGGACAAGTAAGTGAACTTGTCTGTAGCATTAGGCCACATCTTTGACATCACAAGATACATTCAAGTCCAGACAATAGCCTGTCTGCTTTTCAACAACATACAGTACAAGCTTGTAATTATATTTGTTGGTATGGCAAAGAACTTCAGATGCTGTGTTTGTTGGTATTGATAATGGCCCCGCTAACAGGTCCATGTCCTCTCCTGTCCTGTAGGTTTGGAGATGCAGTCAGTAAGAACCTGGTTGTGGGGACTCTGTCCTGGCCCTCCCCCTGGGTCATCGTGATTGGCTCCTTCTTCTCCACCGTGGGGGCGGGACTACAGTCCCTGACCGGCGCCCCTCGTCTCCTACAGGCCATCGCCAAGGACAACATCATCCCCTTCCTCAGGGTAGGACCAGCCACCTTGGCAGGTAGCTGTGTAATTTCTATACAATGCAAAGCATCTAGTGGCCTGAAAAAAACAACCATAATTCAAGGTTTCTCTAGCTGCCACCACTGTTTGTACACATTGCTTGATACATTGCTCGGCTCTATGCCCGTGTGTGCTCACAGTGGCCCTACTATTAGATACATTATGATACACAACTAAAAACTACAGTGAACAAGAGAATAGAGTTGTGGTTGTCTTTGCTTACTCATTTGAATGAAGCTGAACATAGGAGTTCATTTGCATTCCCACATGTAAATTATTGTTGGTAGAAGAGGATTAGCTTTATAAAAGAAGGACATTATGTAACCCTGTTCTAGGATCAGCTTAAGCGACCATGAAAATTCTGGTAAAAAAACTGGCCTAGGACCAGTACTTAGAGGCCCAATGCACCCGTTTTTCAATCAATAACAAATCATTTCTCGGTAACAATTAAGTACCTTACAATAATAGTTTTTCATTAAAATCAACAAAAATAGATTTTTTTTGCAAAAACATTTTTCTCAAGCAAGAATTTAGCCAGGACTGTCTGGGAGTGGTCCAAGTGGGGAGGGGGAAACTGAAACTAGCTGTTATTGGCAGAGAGGTTGGAACCCTATTTGTTATTGGTCTTTTATAGTTGCACTATGCAGAAATCGCTCCGCCATTTCCTGGTTGCAAAAATTTGAGTTTGTGATTAAACAAAGCACACGTATAGTGTAGAGAATCATTGTACCATCTAAACCGTTGTGAAATATATTTTCCATAACCAAACATATATTGTATTTTCAGCTGTTTGAAGCTGGTGTACAAAACTGAAAGTAAAATATGCAAAAACAAAATTTAAGAACTGGAAGCATAGAAATAGTGCACATAGAACACATTTACCGCTTGTTAGATTTGCTTTCAATGTGAATGACGGATCTATAACTCACATTTCTATGTGAATTTGTTCAGGTCCCCCAAAAAGTTAAATATTACAACTTTAACCAATTTACTGCCTGGTGATGTCACCAGACAAGCCGAAACTCCCGCCCATGCAAACCTGCTGATTAGGAGGTCCTGTGTAGATTGTATTTTCAACCAGTAACTATCAGGAAATAACACTGATCAAATGTTTTCACATACCACCTTTACAGTGTTAGTTTCATCAGCTGTTGTACAATCTGATATGAAACACAGGGAAAAATTGAATTTTGACTGCAGTAGGCCTTTAAGGCCACTAAATCCATAATTGATTGGTCCCATTCGCTACAATACAACAATCAGCCTAAAATAAAACAAATAAAAAACAAACCATCACAAAAAAAAAGAATGTATTTATAAAGTGTATATTTTTATATTTTCTGGTGCAGGTGTTTGGTCATGGCAAGGCCAATGGGGAGCCAACCTGGGCACTGTTACTGACAGGGCTCATCGCTGAGCTGGGCATCCTCATAGCTTCTCTGGACATGGTGGCCCCCATCCTCTCCATGTGAGTCACACACACATATGCACGCAGACATGCACACATCAAACATGATTATTTAAAAGCAGGCAAATAGGGATTATTTCAAATCATATAACGATCTGTTGGGTGAACTTGCTGAACTTGAGGCCTCCTGAGTGGCGCAGAAGTCTAAGGCACTGCATCGCAGTGCTAGCTGTGCCACTAGAGATTCTAGGTTGCAACCGGCTGTGACCGGGAGACCCATGTGGCGGCGCACAATTGGCCCAGCATTGTCCGGGTTAGGGGAGGGTTTGCCCGGCAGGGATGTCCTTGTCCCATTGCGCACTAGCGACTCCTGTGGCAGGCCAGATGCAGTGCACGCTGACACCATCGCCAGGTGTACGGTGTTTCCTCCGACACATTAGTGCGGCTGGCTTCCAGGCCAAGTGGGCATTGTGTCAAGAAGCAGTGCGGCTTGGTTGGGTTGTGTTTCGGAAGAAGAACGGCTCTCGACCTTCGCCTCTCCCGAGTCCGTATGGGAGTTGCAGCGATGAGACAAGACTGTAACTACCAATTGGATACCACAAAATTGTGGAGAAAAAGGGGTAAAAAATCTAATTAAAAATGAATTGCTGAACTTACTCCCATCAGCCAAAGTCATGTAGTTTACATGGGAGGAAACATACTCTTGATGACTTCCCTTCTCAAACACTGCTAATAAACCAGAAACCATTTTAAACCATAACCATCTCACAGATGTTTAAAAAACATTATGGTCCTCAGGCCAGTAACTGAAAGGCTGCTGGTTCAAATCCCTGAGCTGACTAGGTAAATCATCTGGGGATGGGCCAGTACAAAAAAAGTATGAATGTATGAAAAAAAGTATGAATGTATGTACTTGTAAGTCGCTCTGGATAAGAGCGTCTGCTAAATGACTTAAATGTAAATGTAAAATGTGCCCTTGAGCAAGGCACTTAACCCTAATTGCTCCTGTAAGTCACTCTGGATAAGAGTGTCTGCTAAATTATACTTTAATCAAATCACTTGCTTTTTAACAACCACTTCACAAGTGAAACACCTCATTCCAGCCAGGCACTCTGTACACAATCAGCACAAGTGGCTTTGTGTGGAAGGTCACCAAGTGCAGTGGTTCACAAACTGTGGGTCCAGTTATTTTAATTATATTTTAAGAAACTCAGTCCGGCTTTTAACTTACTGTTGAAAGTTCTAATAGTTGAATGCACAAGGTAAACATTTTAAATTGGGTAGTGCATCATCAGTATTCCTCTTGTTATGTCAGTCATTGCATACCTTAGAGAACTATTTATAACATGTCAGAAATGTCCAGATCAACTAGCCCATTTCAGCTAATGTTTTTTAGCTAGGTTTTTTAGCCCATACATTTTGTAGTAATGTTCGAGTCACACAAATATCACATGAATACAGATTAGACATGGCATAATGTATAGAACTGCAGGAAATAAGCTTTAAACCTGAAAAATATTCTCTACTTCAACAAGAGGGGTGTGAACAGTTTGTGTCGTGAACAGTGCTTGTGCCCATAGAAATAGATGTTGCGCACATGCACTTTCTTGTGCTTCTGTGTTTTGCCATCAGTTGAGATGTATTTTAGCAGACTACCAGGCCTATACATCCTGCAACAAGTACATAACTGCAAAATTAATATATTGGAATTCCAAATCAATATTTAAATGCCTAAACCGGTTTGGACTGAATTACATTTTTTGGTGTGTGATTTTTTTTTTACAGGTTCTTCTTGATGTGCTATCTGTTTGTGAACTTAGCCTGTGCTGTGCAGACTTTACTACGGACACCCAACTGGAGGCCTAGGTTTAAATATTACCACTGGTAAGTACAGTACAGGTGTATGTGCATGGCATGGCTGTGTATCCGTGCATGCTGTATGTGAGTGATGTAACACTCATTTGTATAAGCGTGGGTGTTGGGTACACTTTCACTCAATTTGAATAATCTACTTTGCTTCCTCAGGTGACATATTGGGAAGCTTATCAAAATATCCTGTTGACTGACTGGAGGACTTTATGCAGACTCCAGCTAGAGAGGCATTTTGTTCTCTGGTGTTCTGATGGTAACCTAGAAAGAAGGAACTTCACTGTAATAAGCTTCAGTAGCTGAACAAGTATAGCACCTGTCGTGGAAATTCACCACTCAAACTCAATGTAAAGGAATCAATCTTTATTATCACGACTGGAGAGGTTCACATTCTCAATCCAAGTTTGATGAAAACTCTGAAAAGGGCTTTCCCTCTCAGTCCTTTTATAGTGCTATACAAACAAGTCATATATTCCTGCATGTGACTGACAAGGCTTCTCTCAAAGCTGGGACCTTGAAACTGAGATACTCCTTTTGGATTCCCAGAACAATGTTCTGGCCGTTCTGCCAATTGGTCTGAGAAGGTCACAGTCATCTGCACGAACCAAGATAGAGTGAGAGGAGATGCTGTTTACAATTCAATGCTAGCTCTTCAGACAACAACATTTCCCCTCACATTTACATGTTACATTTTAAGGTAAGCATTAGATTATGGCTTAAACTATCAAAGGAGGTTCTATCAAAATACGTCTATTAAAGTAAGCGGAATCAACACATAAAACCAGACACTTTATCCTTTCAAACCCCTTCACTCTGGGTTGTAAAATCTAAAATACACACACACATACACAAAGGATCTGTAGACCCAGAGGTAAATAAATCTCTAAAGTTTTTTGTTTCCATAGCTCTTACCACAATCGGGTTGCATTGACCTATTCTGTACTAACTGTCCCTGGGACATTAACTAGTAAAAATATAAAGCCTGTTGTTTAACAAATCCCCTAGGGCACAGGTGTCAAACTCATTCCACGGGGGGCCGAGTGTCTGCGGGTTTTCGCTCCTCCCTTATACTTGATTGATGAATTAACATCACTAATTAGTTAGGAACTCCCCACACCTGGTTGTCTAGGGCTTTATTGAAAGGAAAAACCAAAAACCTGCAGACACTAGGCCCTCCGTGGAATGAGTTTGACACCCCTGCTTTAGACAGTCATACTCATCAGAACACTGAGGCTTTATTTCCCAGTCCCTTAAGATAGTCATACTCATCAGAACACTGAGGCTTTATTTCCCAGTCCCTTAAGATAGTCATACTCATTAAACACTGAGGCTTTATTTTCCAGACCCTTTAGACAGTCATACTCATTAAACACTGAGGCTTTATTTTCCAGACCCTTTAGATAGTCATACTCATCAGAACACTGAGGCTTTATTTTCCAGACCCTTTATATAGTCATACTCATCAGAACACTGAGGCTTTATTTCCCAGTCCCTTTAGATAGTCATACTCATCAGAACACTGAGGCTTTATTTCCCAGACCCTTTAGACAGTCATACTCATCAGAACACTGAGGCTTTATTTCCCAGACCCATTAGATAGTCATACTCATCAGAACACTGAGGCTTTATTTCCCAGACCCTTTAGACAGTCATACTCATCAGAACACTGAGGCTTTATTTCCCAGTCCCTTTAGACGGTCATACTCATCAGAACACTGAGGCTTTATTTCCCAGTCCCTTAAGATAGTCATACTCATCAGAACACTGAGGCTTTATTTCCCAGACCCTTTAGACAGTCATACTCATCAGAACACTGAGGCTTTATTTCCCAGTCCCTTTAGACGGTCATACTCATCAGAACACTGAGGCTTTATTTCCCAGTCCCTTTAGACGGTCATACTCATCAGAACACTGAGGCTTTATTTCCCAGACCCATTAGACAGTCATACTCATCAGAACACTGAGGCTTTATTTCCCAGTCCCTTTAGACAGTCATACTCATCAGAACACTGAGGCTTTATTTCCCAGACCCTTTAGACAGTCATACTCATCAGAACACTGAGGCTTTATTTCCCAGACCCTTTAGACAGTCATACTCATCAGAACACTTGGTAGTGGCCATTCCATCAATCCTCTTGGTTATGAAGGCCAGCAGGGTTCAGCAGGGTTCTCCTTCTCCAATGACCATCTACTTCTGGGCCACTACTCCAGGCCTGCGTTGGTCCCTTTGGCTCAGGACTCATCTCACCCTCTTCTGCACTACTCCAGGCCTGCGTTGGTCCCTTTGGCTCAGGACTCATCTCACCCTCTTCTGCACTACTCCAGGCCTGTGTTGGTCATTTTGGCTCAGGACTCATCTCACCCTCTTCTGCACTACTCCAGGCCTGTGTTGGTCATTTTGGCTCAGGACTCATCTCACCCTCTTCTGCACTACTCCAGGCCTGCGTTGGTCCCTTTGGCTCAGGACTCATCTCACCCTCTTCTGCACTACTCCAGGACTGTGTTGGTCATTTTGGCTCAGGACTCATCTCACCCTCTTCTGCACTACTCCAGGCCTGTGTTGGTCATTTTGGCTCAGGACTCATCTCACCCTCTTCTGCACTACTCCAGGCCTGCGTTGGTCCCTTTGGCTCAGGACTCATCTCACCCTCTTCTGCACTACTCCAGGCCTGTGTTGGTCATTTTGGCTCAGGACTCATCTCACCCTCTTCTGCACTACTCCAGGCCTGTGTTGGTCATTTTGGCTCAGGATTTATCTCACCCTCTGTCAGGTTTCCACAGTGGAGGTGGTCAGAAGAACTTGGTACGGCACTCTCCAACAGAGGTCCTTCCAACTCTTTCTCCTGAAGTCTTTGACCACCACGAAATCACCTGGGTTGAAATAGTGCTCAGCTCCACCTGCCAAGTTCGGCAAAGACACCTTCACCCGGGGGAAAAGTCTCTTAAGAACACTTTTAAGGGTGACACAATTCTCAACCATGTCTTCCTCCATTCCTTGCAGGGACAACCTGTTCTTGGGAAAAGGTGCATTAGTCATCCTCATGGGATGGCCAGTCAGAACCTTATGTGGAGAGAGACCAGTGACTGTTTGGGATCTGCCTCTCATACTCAGTGCCAATGGAAGCACCTTTACCCATGTCAGGCTTGTTTCACCAATTAGTTTAAACAATTTTGTTTTCAGAGTTTGGTTCAACATTTTTAGTCATGCAAATAAAACATTGTACAACCCCACCACCAGAGAAATGTCCTGCAAGCACAGTAAAACCTACTGTACACCAATATCAGCCCCCCGCACCTCTCTGATTCAGAGGGGTTGGGTTAAATGCGGAAACACACATTTCAGTTGAATGCGTTCAGTTGTACAACTGACTAGGTATCCCCCTTTCCCTTATTTATTCATTTATTTACAAGATCCACCATCCCTCTTTTTGACCATGTGACAATTTGGCAAGGAATTGGAAAGTACAACGGGGCATGGCTGGTCTGCTCCACTCATCCAGCCATACACCCGAGGCGTCCTTCTCTGATGCATCAGCCGTTGCCTGCAGAGTCATTAACAGAGAAAGGGTTAGTGGAAGCGGGAACTGCTGCCATGTGAAGGAGGGGGAAACAGAAGAGGAATCAGCCAATGTAGCTGCGAGGTCAGCCTTAATGTTCCCCAGAGGAATGTTGTCATTAGAGGAAGAATGCGTCTGACACTTGATTATAGAAACAGAGGAGTGCAGCTGGACCGCCTCTAAGAGAGACCAAACAAGATTACTGTGTGCAATCTGTTTTTCAGACGAGGTCAAAAACCCTCTATTCCTCTACAATGTTCCAAAATCATGCACAACACCGAACTCAGATTTACTATCAGTGTAAATGTTAACAGAGCAAAATATAAGCTCTAGTCAAACCTGGGCAGATACGTGTGAGGGGAGTCGAGAACTTTACACAGTTTCCAAAACAGTCCAACAGCATAACCAACTAATTGATTCCCTTTTTCGTTTCTCTGGGCAGACCCAACTACAACTACAACTAAAAGTCTGGATTGTCTAATGGGGTGTCTCTCAAGTCCAACCTAGAGCTACAGTCAGCTTCAATAGCTAAATCACAGTCATGGTCTTCACCGGTTTCTGCTGCAGGGAGAAGAGTTGAAGGGTTAAGAATGTTCTGATAGTCTAGCAGTCTCGCAGGCATCAAATGAGCCGTTTTTGCCTGATTAATAATTCCCTCCACCACATGGGGCACATGTAAGGTTAGAAGAGACATTGCCACAATATCAGAACATCTCACCAGTCCAGACCACAGCTGCACTTGCCTCCATCTTTCTCCCATAAATACAATCCTGCAGCGGTTGAACTTATTAATTGCCTCTAATCTACCAGTGGAGAGGGCGCGACCCTCAGAAGTAATGTCATGACCCAAATATTTAACCGGCATAATTGCATCTTACTGGGGGAAACTTTATGACCATTTTCTGCCCAAAAAAATCAACAATGCCTGAGTGTCCTCGTGACATATCTCCTCTGATTTTGAGCAAACCAACAAATGGTCAACATACTGAACCAAAACACTCCCTCCAGGATCAACAAAAGAAGAGAAGAGAAGAGAAAAGAAAGAAAGAAAGAAAGCATGAGCTAAATCAATTACTAAAAAACAAACTACCTGGAGGCACCTGGGATAAAATGGTAACAGTGTTAGGCACGAGGGGTGCTCTAGCATGTACAGCATCGTTTACTATTCTGTCTCGCACAAAACGATATTCACCAGATGGTTTAATTGCAGGTAAAATTGGTGTGTTACAGGGCAAATTCGGGCAGAGAACCAGAGCGCCTCTTTCAACTAATGCACTATGGGAATGATACCCTTTTTGGCTTCTTTGCTAAACGGGTACTGAGCTTTGTACCGTCTGAGGGTGCTTTTTGGAACGACCACAACTGGTGCAGCTCCTTTCATGCGTCCAATAGTATAGTATAAAGAGTACTACATTATATCTGTGTGTTTACCCCACAGGGCTCTGTCTTTTCTGGGTATGAGTATGTGTCTGGCTCTGATGTTCATCTCCTCCTGGTATTATGCCATCGTGGCCATGTGCATCGCTGGCATGATCTACAAGTACATTGAGTACCAGGGGTATGTCTGGACTCTTACCCGTCTCATATCATAATTGTATATCATTCGGTCAATGTATGAGTTATCTATTTAGGCCAGAGTATATATTCTGATGCTGTCACTCTCTCTGTCTCTCTCTCAGAGCGGAGAAGGAGTGGGGAGATGGGATACGAGGTTTGTCCCTCAGTGCAGCGCGCTACTCTCTGCTACGGCTGGAGCATGGACCACCTCACACTAAAAACTGGAGGTAAACATCCTTCCTCATCCATAGTCTTAGATATCCGGTATCTCCAACTTCAGATATGCATAACTACCTCTTCCTCTTCATACATTCTGTACTTTCTAACACTCTACAGTTTCTACTGTTGTTTTTTAGTTGTTTATTAGTACTTCCAGGTAGATTCTCATGTTCTTTGTCTCTCTTGCCCCTCCACTCTCCAGGCCCCAGGTCCTGGTGCTGTTGAAGCTGGATGAGGACCTCCATGTGAAGTATCCCCGTCTGTTGACCTTTGTCTCCCAGCTGAAGGCAGGGAAGGGCCTGACCATAGTGGGCTCTGTCATCCAGGGACAGTTCCTGGACAGCTACGGAGAAACACAGGCCTCTGAGCAGGTAGGGATAGAGCTGTAACTTATTTCTCCGATAGCCTAATGTGTGTAGAAGGAAAATACATTTTGCCGTACTGTAGCTTTATTGAATCAGCTCAGGATTGTTTGAAGGCTGTTACCTTCCTCGCTCGGTCATACAGTCCACTTTATAAAGCTATACAGCTATAAGCTGTTGTCTCCTCTGTGCCAATAAGAATAAGGGAGTTTATTACCAGCTTTATGATTACCTGCATTGTCTGCTCTCAACCTCGTCAGGCCGTAAAGAACATGATGGAGATCGAGCGGGTGAAGGGTTTCTGCCAGGTGGTTGTGGCGTCCAAGGTGAGGGAGGGCATTGCCCACCTGATCCAGTCATGTGGCCTGGGGGGCATGAAGCACAACACAGTGGTGATGGGATGGCCCTATGGCTGGAGGCAAAGTGAAGACCCCCGCGCATGGAAGACATTCATTAGTAAGACTCTGATTTACTTTAAACTAGCCTGGTCCTACACATAGATCTGACCCGTTCCCATAATAATATTCCAAACCATAACCTCATCCCAGTTTCTCCATGAGAGCATTGGCCATCTCTATGTTTCTGTGGGTTTGGTGCTGTCCTTCAGCCTGTATAATATTTGAAACATTACGTGCTGACTCTTTAGTTAACTGATAGCATCAGCATTGAACTGTATTACATTACATATTACACAAAGTAAACATATTTACCTCTCTGTGCCCCTCCCCACAGACACAGTCCGCTGTACCACAGCAGCCCACCTGGCCCTGATGGTACCCAAGAACGTTTCCTTCTACCCCAGCAACCACGAACGCTTCACAGATGGCACCATCGATGTGTGGTGGATCGTCCATGACGGAGGAATGCTCATGCTGCTACCTTTCCTGCTCAAACAGCACAAGGTAAAGTCCCGCGCACATCAATGCAGAAACTCTGGGAGCATTTACTGTTGGCCACCATGACTTGAGAGAGACTAAAGAAGAAGGGATTTCTTGGTCAGAAAAGGATCTACATTTACATTTTAGCAGACGCTCTTATTCAGAGTGACTTAGAGGAGCAATTAGGGTTAAGTGCCTTGCTCAAGGGCACATCGGCAGATGTTTCACCTAGTCGGCTCAGGGATTGGAACCAGAGTCCTTTTAGTTACTGGCCCAATGCTCTTAACTGCTAGACTACTCCATTCTTACCATGGTGTGTGTTTCAGGTTTGGAGGAAGTGTAAGATGCGTATCTTCACTGTGGCCCAGATGGATGACAACAGTATTCAGATGAAGAAGGACCTGGCTATGTTCCTGTACCAGCTGAGAATAGAGGCAGAGGTGGAGGTGGTGGAAATGGTGTGAGATGTTCTTCCTTAAAGCTAATTATGTAATGATGGTGGAGACGGTGAGAGATGAACCTCCTTAAATCTAATTATGTCATTATGGAGGAGATGGGTAGAGAAGTCCCTCATACCAGGAGTCAAACATGCAATCCAACTAAGAGTTTCCATTTTTAAATCACTTCTCTCCCCTTAGTGTTTTCAAAGGTCAGGTATTTACATACTACCATGTTAATCATTTCAGCATGACAGCGACATCTCGGCCTACACGTATGAGAGGACTCTGATGATGGAGCAGAGATCTCAGATGCTCAGACAGATGAGGCTGTCCAGCGCAGAGAGAGAAAGAGAGGTACATATTACACATCAACAAACATCCACAGAATTACACCTGTCAGACCAAACATACATAACAATAGTTGTAGACCACAGTGAAGGACATATTGAGCTGGTTTCCCAGACCCAGATGTCTTCTCCTGTATTTAAGCATGCTCAGTTGGAGAATCTCCATTGAAAGTGTGATTTAGTCCAGTAGTAGGTTTAATCTGGGGCTGGGAACCAATACACTACATGACCAAAAGTATGCTCGTCGAACATCTCATTGCAAAATCATGGGCATTAATATGGAGTTGGTCCCCCCTTTGCTACTGTAACAGCCTCCAGTCTTCTGGCAAGGCTTTCCACTAGATGATGGAACATTGCTGCAGGGACTTGCTTCCATTCAGCCACGAGCATTAGTTAGGTCGGGAACTGATGTTGGGCGATTAGGCCTGGCTCACAGTCGGCGTTCCAATTCATCCCAAAGGTGTTTGATGGGGTTGAGGTTAGGGCTCTCTACAGGTCAGTCAAGTTCTTCCACACCGATCTCAACAAACCATTTCTGTAAGGACCTTGCTTTGTCATGCTGAAACAGGAAAGGGCCTTCCCCAAACTGTTGCCACATAGTTGGAAGCATAGAATCATCTAGAATGTCATTGTATGCTGTAGCATTAATATTTCCCTTCACTGGAACTAAGGGGCCCAGCCCAAACCATGAAAAACAACCCCAGACCATTATTCCTCCTTCACCAAACTTTACAGTTGGGGCAGGTAGCATTCTCATTGGCATCTGCCAAACCCAGATTCGTACGTTGGACTGCCAGATGGTGAAGTGAGTTTCATCACTCCAGGGAATGCATTTCCACTGCTCCAGAGTCCAATGTCGGTGAGCTTTACACCACTCCAGCCGATGCTCGACATTGCGCATGGTGATCTTAGGCTTGTGTGCTGCTGCTCGGCCATGGAAACTCATTTCATGAAGCTCCCGACAAACAGTTATTGTGCTGATGTTGCTTCCAGAAGCAGTTTGGAACTCGGTAGTGAGAGTTGCAACCGAGGACGGCGGTCCCATTCTGTGAGCTTGTGTGACCTACCACTTCGCGGCTGAGTCGTTGTTTCTCCTAGATGTTTCCACTACACAATAACACCACTTACAGTTGACCGGGGCAGCTCTAGCAGGGCGGATTGACTTGTTGGAAAGGGGGCATCCTATGATGGTGACACGTTGAAAGTCACTGAGCTCTTCAGTAAGGTCATTCTACTGCCAATATTTGTCTATGGAGATTGCATGGCTGTGTGCTCGATTATACAACTGTCCACAACGGGTGTGGCTGAAATAGCCAAATCCACTCATTTGAAGGGGTGTCCACATACTTTTGTATATTTAGTGTATCTACCCTTTTGTATATTTAGTGTTAATCTAGCATTAAATGAAGCAATGTTTGGCCATGCATTTCAAGTCACTCTAGTATGGACATTAGGACATTGTATCGCCTGCACTCTGCCCCCTATAGGCCCAGCTGGTAAAGGACAGACACTCTCTGATCCGTATGGGAAGCCTGTACTCAGACGAGGAGGAGGAGGTGGTGGAGCCTGTAGCTGATAAGATCCAGATGACCTGGACCAAGGAGAAGTACGAGGCAGAGAGGAGGAACAGGAACAACGCACCAGAGAACTTCAGAGAACTCATGAGCCTCAAACCGTGAGTCACTTGTTGTTGGTCTATTGGAAGGCCAGGAGTTTTTCTTGAGACACGTTATCTGACTAGGAAAACCCCCAGGCCTTTCATGTGGTTAGGAAAATCTTCATCCGGCCCCATCTGAGGTATTCCACTCTCGCTAGTCATCCTTCTTCCCTCTCTCCTCCTCATCTCCTCTCTCTCTTTTTTCTTCCTCTGTCATCTTGCAGACAGAGAATGGTTCATCCTTTGAGTGATGTGTTATTCTGATCACTCTGTCTGTAAATTCCTGTGAGTAATATGTTAATCTGATCACTCTGTCTGTAGATTCCTTTTAATGATATGTTATTCTGATCACTCTGTCTGTAAATTCCTGTGAGTAATATGTTAATCTGATCACTCTGTCTGTAAATGTATTTTAATGATATGTTATTCTGATCACTCAGAGTCTGTAAATTCCATGCAATGGATTGGATGGAGGGGTGGGGTGTGCTTTGTTATGTGGACTGCACTTGATGTCTTTCTGCTTTATGACTGAGTTGGTTCATGCTGTCCACTGTTGGATATCTGAACATTATTCCACGGCATTGTTAAAGGTATAGGTCACCCAAATTACAAAATGACATATTGGATTTCTTACCCTGTAAGCAGTCTATGTACAAGGTATGACAGCAATCCATGCTTTGGTATAGTTTCCTTGGCACCTTTTCCACATACTAACGTTTTAGCATTTGTGGCACAAATCCCATTAAAATCATGGGACCAATATTCACATTTTTTGCGCATCATGTTCAAAACTTCTATAAGGAACTTTTTTGAGGTTCAAAATCAATTGTAGATACTTTCGGATGATTTGAACACGATGAGTGAAAAATTATAATATCGGTCCCATGACATGAGCATGTGGAAACAGAGCCAGGGAAACTGGATTGCTGTCATACGTTGTCCATAGACTGCATACGGGGTAAGGAAACCAATGTGTAATTTGGGTGAACTATCCCTTTAAATAATTTAATGTTCTGGATTGCATTTGTAACATCTGTTTGTGGTTGTGTCCCAGGGACCAGTCCAATGTGCGGCGGATGCACACGGCAGTGAAGCTGAACGAGGTGATTGTCAACAAGTCCCATGATGCTCGCCTGGTGCTGCTCAACATGCCGGGGCCGCCACGCAACACAGACGGAGACGAGAACTGTATCCTTCACTAACAGCTGCTCTCATTGTACTGGACAACACTGGTCTTAGAGGTCTGTGTGATACAATATAAAAAAATTTAGGACAATGTTTTAGGGCTCATTATGGGGTTGGGGAGTGTAATTTGGGGTTGAGTGTAGCATGAGTTGTGTGAAAGAATGAGTAGGAGTAGATGGCCAGCCAGCATACACGAAAGATTTGGCAATGTGACCCGAGATGAAAGACTACTGGCTTTTAAGCTGAACATCAAATCTGTTGCGTACACAGATTTGCAGATGTAATCGCAGGTGCACTGATGCAGAGTTGCTGGTTATAACAGTGCTTAACTCTGGCCCAGATATGGAGTTTCTGGAGGTGCTGACGGAAGGTCTGGAGAGAGTGCTTCTGGTGAGAGGAGGAGGACGAGAGGTCATCACTATCTACTCCTGACCTATCAGAAACCACTCTGGTCACAGGTCATGACACTGCCTCGACAGGAGACATTCCACCCCGACCACCGGGGGTACTGCAGCACCGGCAGCAGCATCCAGCCGATCCTCAACATACAGTACATACAAACTGTGCCAATTAATGATGGAATTAAGAGGACTTTTATTGTGGAAAGCAATAATAATTTGCCTGGCATTTCTGCGGAATGTATTGCCTTCCATGAGGACAGTAGCCTTTAAAGATTACATGCTATAATTCCCTCATGAATCCCTTATTGCCAAGGCAACTAAAGCTTGGGTCATTCACAAACCTATTTCTGCAATAGGAGACCATTAACAACTGCTACTTTTACACATACATCCATCGAACATGAATTTTCTATGTCGACTGAGTCAGTATTTTTGGGTTTGCAGCAAAGAAATGATGGTGGGCTTTCCCTCATCAAGGATTAGCTTGCCAGATAGCACAGTCTTGGGTGGTCCGTATGAAGGCCTCTGTGTAGAGTGCCAATTTGAGTTCTTTTTTCACAACCTTTTTATGGTTGGTGGAATAAAAACTTTTGTATTTATTTTCTTATTTATTTTCTCAACCTTCCCCTGATCAGGATAAGATTTTTCGGATTGTAGATAATGAAATGCCAGTTGGGGTATTTCAACAGATGGCGCAGAGAGTGCTTGTAAATGTGGAGGCCAGAGATTGTATTGAAACATTATTTTACTGGATTATGATTTGTAATTGTTGAAAGAGAAGAGGTTTTAATTCATTGACAATTATACATTACATTTAATCTGCTATTTCTGTACAAAAGTCATTATTATAGGCATGAAGACTACTTACAGGGCCACCTGAACAGAGTAGCAGATGCACACATTTCCTTTTTTTTTCTGTAGACTGCAAGAGCTGTAAAGGCGAAGAGTATTTATCTGAATTTAGCAATAAAATCATAATTAATTTCCCTATTCAACCAGAATTGAACTATCTTGACTTCAGATATATCAATGTGTTCATAAAATGAGATGGTATAAAAACAGAAAACTCAAAGCATTATTTACTTAAGAGAAAGGCAAAATAAATACGATATAACCTATGAATACAGAATACAACATTCCTGAGATGATTGTAGGAGGCATTACAGTATATTAACATGTTACATACTGTTTCACTGCACACCCTTGTGAGGAAATGTTACATGAATGTTAATTTTAAGATGAAATGGTCTTTCTATGAAAGAGTTTCATTGTGAAACTCAGGTTTGTGTGATGGACATCAAGGTCTGTGTCCTCAGAGAAATACAGATAGTTTATAAATGCCTCAGTATGACCTTGTGGCCTTGATTGTATCATTAAACAAACATAACACAGAGATATTTTTAGAATGAGATATGTTAAAAGTGATTGTTACATGAAATTCAATGTAATATAGTATAAAGTGCGTGCAGAGCATTGTGTAAATATACAACTCCTTCAAGATCAGAATGACCAAAACTAAAAATTAGGTAAAGTTCTTTGTAGGGAAGATCACATGTAAGCAAGTGACACAGTAAACACGTTAAAGCTAGGCTTGTCACTGTCGGAGAAACATGTTTGTAGTGGATAGTGTATTGTAATACAACACTAGTAATACTACTAAATAGGTTCCGGTACTCATTTTGGGTGCAAGTACTGTTTATATTTAGGTGCAGGAGCTCCACTATACTTTTGAGCTAATATTCTATAAGAGTAAAACGAGCTCAAGCAGTAGAGAATTTGAGGTGCCGGGACTCAGATCCGTGCTAGCCGACATCCGGTTGTTTTGGCAGTGTCGAAGGTGGAACTGTGTTAGAACTGCTCCTTATGTTACATTATCACGGACACTGTCATTGGATGAAATGAAACCACACAGACTTTATATCTGACAAATCCCATGCAGCCGAGTTAGAAGTTAATGTAGCCACATTACAAGTACAAACACTCTAACGCGTAATGGTCTATTGTCTACATAGACTGATAAATCCCCCCCATCCAAATGAAAATGAAAACATGCATTTCATAACATCTATTGTCGATAGAGCCTGCACTTTCTTTTGTCGTTTTGAACATCTAATGCATAGGGATAATAAGGAAGGGAGTGGTTGGTGACACAAAAGAGCAGCCACACACTTATTTGTCAGCTCACACTACAGCTACACCTCTAATACTGCCAAAACATTCTTGGGGATATCGGTCAACGCGGGTTACTGCTGGATCTGATTGAATCGAGGCCATATTATAGTCTTAATGGTCCATCAGGACACAGAGGCAGGAGATTAGAATAACCATGGTCCAGACCAGACTCCTGGGGACCACCAGTTCACTGTGGCCCTTGGAGTACATCTGTTCCATCTTTGTCGTCTGGTGGTCAGGTCGCCTGAGTACCAGTCTGCAGGGGTTCTGAACCTCAGCCAAGTCAATCTGAGCTTCACTGGGTAGAGTTCCTTTCGCTTTCTGCCTGTCACGCTCCTGGGGAAGGGATAGAGGGGAGGGAGGGAGAGAGAGAGAAGTTTACACTGTATTATGATGCTGTGACAGTGATTCTACTGAACAAGAAAAAACAAGTGGGATTTTCCATGCACTATACAAGGCTCTTTTTCCAGTTCTCAGTTCCCTTCATACCACAAAGTACTCAGATGGACATTCAGTCCCAGACAGAGATGCCTTTCATTCCTGTCATTCCTTTGATGTTACTACTGCGGGTGTTTTTGATGGGCTTTGATACAATACTCACACTGTAGCAGTGAGCCTTTATAACGAGCAAGAACACCGCGCTCTTGTTCCTTTAGCACTCACTTTCTCGACCTCCTTGAACACACGTAAGAAGTTGTGTCTGAGGACCCCGGACAACTCGTTCTCTGTCCAGTGTCTCTTCAGCAGCTCCTGGATCAGAGCGGGATACTTGGACACATCCTCTAATCCAAGAGGAAACCTTCAGACAGTAGAACATAAGGCTATTCAGGCTATGTATTACTCAAACCCTCAGGCCACTTAAAATGCAGCTGATATCTGTTACCAGCCTGCTTACAAAAAAGTGAGTAATTCTGATAGCATTCAAGCTGGAGCATAATGTGGCTGTATTAATGAACTAACGCTGAATGTGCTGCTGTTACTCTGAGGTAAAAGTTCTTACTTAGAAGCTCCATCAAAGTCCCCTCCTATTCCTATTGACTCAGATCCAACCACCTTCCTAATGTGGGTAAAATGGTCTGCAAAAAGTAAGAGGAATATCAGAAGATAAGATAATCATAAGATAAATCATGTGTACACATGTTATTGATGTTCTTGATACTGGTCTTCTAAACAAGTCTTGATTGATAACAAGGCAGCAGATTTTGCGCATAAATGTTTGATGCCAATAAACACTAATCAAAGGCAACTGCTCACCAGCCACGATGGAGACATTGGCTTGGCCATGGCAAGCCACAAACCCACTGTGCAGATTAACCATGATGAGTCCTCCGTTCTCCTTCTGAAACAACAACACCCAGAATAGAACATAAAAAACATTCCACACTTCCAGGGACCTTCCATCCGTGTAGATACAGGGCCTTCAGATCGTATTCACACCCCTTGATGGTTTCCGCATTTTGTTGTGTTCCAGCCCAAATTTAAAATGGATTAAATTTAGATTTTGTTTCACTGGCCTACACACAATACCCCATAATGTCAAAGTGAATTATGTTTTTAGACATTTTTACTAATTAATAAAAAATTACAAGCTGAAATGTCTTGAGTCAATAAGTATTCAACCCTTTTATTATGGCAAGCCTAAATCATTTCAGGAGTAAAAATGTGCTTAATAAGTCACATTATGAGTTGCATGGACTCACTCGGATAGCAAAACTTGTGTTTAGCATTATTTTTTAATTACTATTTAATCTCTGTACAACACATACAATTATCTGTAAGGTCCCTCAGTCGAGCGGTGAATTTCGAACACAGATTCAACCACAAAGCCTCGCAAAGAACGGCATCTATTGGTAGATAGGTTTTTAAAAAAGCAGACATTAAAAAGCCCTTTGAGCGTGCTGAAGTTATTAATTACACGTTGGATGGTGTATCAATACACCCAGTCACTACAAAGATACAGGCGTCCTTCCTAACTCAGTTGCCGGAGAGGAAGGAAACCACTCAGGGATTTCACCATGAGGCCAATGGTCACTTTAAAACAGTTACAGAGTTGAATGGTTGTGATAGGAGAAAACTGAGGATGGATCAACAACATTGTAGTTACTCCACAATACTAACCTATGTGACAGAGTGAAAAGAAGGAAGCGTGTACAGAATAAAAATATTCCAAAACATGCATCCTGTTTGCAATAAGGCACTAAAGTAAAAAGCAAAAAATGTGGCAAAGAATACAAAGCATTATGTTTGGGGCAAATCCAAACAACACATCACTTAGTACCACTCTTCATATTTTCAAGCATGATGGTAGCTGCATCATGTTATGGGTATGCTTGTCATCGGCAAGGACTAGGGAGGTTTTTTTAAATAAAAAGAAACGGAATAGAGCTAAGCACAGGCAAAGTCCTAGAGGAAACCTCGGTTCAGTCGGCTTTCCAACAGACATTGGGAGACAAATTCACCTTTCAGCAGGACAATAACCTAAAACACAAGGCCAAAATATACACTGGAGTTTCTTACCAAGACGACATTGAGTGTTCCTGAGTAGTCTGGTTACAACTCTGGGTCTTCCTTTCCTGTGGCGGTCCTCAAGAGAGCCAGTTTCATCATAGCCCTTGATTGCTTTTGCGATTGCACTTGAAGAAACTTTCAAAGTTCTTGACATTTTCCCTATTGACTGACCTTCATGTCTTAAATTAATGATGGACTGTTGTTTCTCTTTGCTTATTTGAGCTGTTTTTGCCATATATGGACTTGGTATTTTACCAAATAGGCCTATCTTTTGTAAACCCCCCTACCTTGTCATAACACAACTGATTTGCTCAAACGCATTAAGAAGGAAGAAATTCCAGAATTGTACTTTCAACAAGGCACACCAGTAAATTTAAATGCATTCCAGGTGACTCCCTCATGAAGCTGGTTGAGAGAATGCCAAGAGTGTGCAAAGCTGTCATCAAGGCAAAGGTTGGCAACTTTGAAGAATCTCAAATATTAAATATATTTTGATTTGTTTAACACGTTTTTGGTTACTACATGATTCCATATGTGTTATTTCATAGTTTTGATGTATTCACTATTATTCTACAATGTAGAAAATAGTACAAATAAAGAAAAACCCTGGAATGAGTAGGTGTGTGCAAACCTTTGACTCGTACTGTATATTTAATCCATTTGAATTCAGGCTGTAACACAACAAAATGTGGAATAAGTCAAGGGGTATGAACACTTTCTGAAGGCACTGTAAAACAGGAAATGCACATAAAGGACAAGTGGATTAAAGAAACATTGCAGAAAGGAGATATCATCAAAATAATTCCAAAAGACTCTCCTGATAAGAAGTAAACGCAGGCCACCCACAATGAGTGACCGTGCCGATGGTGGTTGAAAGGGAGGAGGGATGGAGGAGTGTTAGAGAGAGAGAGAGAGAGAGAGAGAGAGAGAGACAGACAGAGAGAGAGAGTTCTTGCCAGGGGTCTCACCAGTTCGCGGAGCAGGTCATCAGGAACATTGCGACTGTGGTTACAAATGGCATGGGCTGAGGAGTGGCTGAAAATAACTGGAGCCTTAGAGATCTGCAGTACTGCCCTGGCTGTGGCCGAGGAACTATGGGACAGGTCTACTATCATCCCCAATCTGTTCATCTCCTTCACCACATCCTGAGAGAGAGAAAGACACAGAGAGAGGGAGAGAGAGTGAGAGAGCGAGAGAGAGCGAGAGAGAGAGTGTGAGAGAGAGTGAGAGAGAGAGAGAGAGAGAGAGAGAGAGAGAAAGACAGAGTGAGTGAGTGAGAGAGAGAGAGAGAGAGAGAGAGAGAGAGAGAGAGAGAGAGAGAGAGAGAGAGAGAGAACAGGAAGATCATGTTACCACTTGCTGTGAGGTTTCCCAGTAATTATATATTATGTGCTCTATGTACGTCATTGTGCATATCTGCTGACAGTAAAAAACAAACACTTTGCGCCACTTATCTACAAACAGTAAACACTTCAAACAGTAAAACGCTCAGTTGAGACTGGGGATCACATCAGTCTTACACAGCTCCCTAAAAATCGTCAAGGATCAAGAATGTTTGTGTACAACTCTTAGAGACTGTGAAGGAAAATGTTATGTTTGTGTATCAAATCAATGCTGCTTTTCTAATAACCATTAGGATGTGTTCATGCGGGTGACTGACTGATCGTGTATGGAGGAATCCTCTCTATCACTGATAAGTAACTTGGCAGTACGCCTAGAACATTGCTCTGGGTGTTTCAGTTATTTAAGGTATTTCAGTTTCAAGGTCTCAACTTGAAGAGAGGAAGCCTCGTGAGGTATTGGTCCATCACATGCAGGAGCCAATGATGAATAATAAATCAAGTAAATCATGCAAATATAACTGGTCTGTGTAGCAGTATATCAGAGGACTGAAGGGACCGCCCTGGCGGAGCTTCTGATCCACCTGCTCTGACTGTACAAAGTTTGTTCTAACCTCTCCAGCTTGTTGACTTCAGGTGTCCCTGAAGACGTAAGTGTCGTAAATGTCATTACGCTCCAGTATGACGCCTGAGGTGACCAGCGTAGGCTACAAGTATTGGCTTGAACACAGACTTAGTGTTAAAGGTTCACCTTACCTTACCGAAGTCTGTTAGGCTGTCATTTTCTCTTTGATAGACATCATAAATTGTTGAGGAGGACTCAGCCCTGAAGCAATAAAAAAACTACTGTGTTATAGCCCAGTAGCAAGAACCTGAGACGTCAAACCAAAATATAACACATATTGTGCATGAGTCTGTAAGTTTTAATATCACATGCACAAGTACAGTGAAAGGCCTTTCTTGCAAACTCAAAACCCAACAATGCAATAATCAATAACAATGTATTACAACAACAAAAAAACACAATAAATAAGAATAAGAAATACAAAATACACAATAAAGTAAATAAGTAAGCAAGAAACTGTACTGTACAAGAAATACTTAAAAAGTCATATCCAATACCATATTTCCATGTGCAGGGATACTGGAGTGATGGAGGTAGATATGTATAGGGGTAAGGGCGCTAGGCAACAGGATATAAGATAAACAGAGTAGCAGCAGCTTTCATGTGAGTGAGTATGCATGTGTGTAGAGTCAGTATATACAGTTGAAGTTGGAAGTTTACATACAACTTAGCCAAAAACATTTAAACTCAGATTTTCACAATTCCTGACATTTAATCCTAGTAAAAATTCCCTATATTAGGTCAGTTAGGATCACAACTTTATTTTAAGAATGTGAAATGTCAGAATAATAGTAGAGAGAATGATTTATTTCAGCTTTTATTTCTATCACATTCCCAGTGGGTCAGAAGTTTACATACACTCAATTAGTATTTGGTAGCATTGCCTTTAAATTGTTTAACTTGGGTCAAACATTTTGGGGAGCCTTCCACAAGCTTCCCACAATAAATTGGGTGAATTTTGGCCCATTCCTCCTGACAGAGCTGGTGTAACTGAGTCAGGTTTGTAGGCCTCCTTGCTCGCACACACTTTTTCAGTTCTGCCCACAAATGTTCTATAGGATTGAGGTCAGGGCTATGTGGTGACCACTCCAATACCTTGACTTTGTTGTCCTTAAGCCATTTTGCCACAACTTTGGAAGTATGCTTGGGGTCACTGTCCATTTTGATGACCCATTTGTGACCAAGCTTTAACTTTCTGACTGATGTCTTGAGATGTTGCTTCAATATATCCACATAATTTTCCTCCCTCATGATGCCATGTATTTTGTGAAGTGCACCAGTCCCTCCTGCAGCAAAGCACCCCCACAACATGATGCTGCCATCTCCGTGCTTCACGGTTGGGATGGTGTTCTTCGGCTTTCAAGCATCCCCCTTTTTCCTCCAAACATAACGATGGTCATTATGGCCAAACAGTTCTATTGTTGTTTCATCAGACCAGGGGATATTTCTCCCAAAATTACGATCTTTGTGCCCATGTGCAGTTGCAAACCATAGTCTGGCTTTTTTTATGGTGGTTTTAGAGCAGTGGCTTTTTCCTTGCTGTGCGGCCTTTCAGGTTACGTCGATATAGGACTCGTTTTACTGTGGAAATAGATACTTTTGTACCTGTTTGCTCCAGCATCTTCACAAGGTGCTTTGCGGTTGTTCTGGGATTGATTTGCACTTTTCTCACCAAAGTACGTTCATCTCTAGGAGACAGAACGCATCTCCTTCCTGAGTGGTATGACGTCTTCGTGGTCTAATGGTGTTTATACTTGCATACTATTGTTTGTACAGTTGAACGTGGTACTTTCAGGCGTTTGGAAATTGCTCCCAAGGATGAACCAGACTTGTGGAGGGCTACAATATTTTTTCGGAGGTCTTGGATGATTTCTTTAGATTTTCCCATGATGTCAAGCAAAGATGCACTGCGTTTGAAGGTAGGCCTTGAAATACATCCACAGGTACACCTCCAATTGACTCAAATGATGTCAATAAGCCTATCATAAGCTTCTAAAGCCATGAAATCATTTTCTGGAATTTTCCAAGTTGTTTAAAGGCACAGTCAACTTAGTGTATGTAAACTTCTGACCCACAGGAATTGTGATACAGTGAAATAATCTGTCTGTAAACAATTGTTGGAAAAATGACTTGTGTCATGCACAAAGTAGATGTCCTAACCGACTTGTCAAAACTATTGTTTGTTAACAAGACATTTGTGGAGTGTTTGAAAAACGAGTTTTAATGACCCCAACCTAAGTGTATGTAAACTTCCGACTTCAACTGTATGCATGTGTTAGTGAGCAAATTATTGAGTGAGTGTTTGTGTGTGTGTTGGAGTGACAGTGTGTGTGAGTGTGTAGGGCTCTGTGAGTGGGCAAATGTTGAAATAAAAGGTAAATAAAAATACAAGGGAAACTCAGTCCGTGTAGCTATTTATCAGTTGTATCGCTTGGGGATAGAAGCTGTTCAAGAGCCTGTTGGTGTCAGACTTTATGCACTGGTACCTCTTGCCATGCGGCAGCAGAGAAAATAGTCTATGGCTTGGGTGGTTGGGGTCTTAGACGATTTTCTGGGTCTTCTTTTCATACTGTCTGAAATAGAGGTCCTGGATGGCAAGGAGCTCGGCCCTCGTGATGTACTGGGCTTTCTGCATAAACCCCCTGTAGCGCCATGCGATCGAGGGTGGTGCTATTGCCACACCAAGCAATGATGCAGCTAGTCAATATGCTCTCAATGGTAGAGCTGTAGAATCTTTCAGGATTTGAGGGCCCATGCCAAACCCTTTCAACCTCCTGAGGGGGAAAAGGCACTGTTGCGCCGTCTTCACGACTGTGCGTGTATGTTTGGACCATTTTAAGACTTTAGTGATTTGGACACCTGCTCCACTGCCGCAACGTTGATGTGGATGGCGGCGTGCTCACCCCCCATTTCCTGCAGTCCTCGATCAGCTCCTTGGTCTTGCTGGCGTTGAGGGAGAGGTTGTTGCTCCGGCACCACACTGCCAGGTCACTGACCTCCTCCCTGTAGGCTGTCTCATCATTGCCGGTTATCAGGCCTACCACCGTTGTGTTGGAGTCGTGCGTGGCCACACAGTTGTGGGTGAACAGGAAGTGAAGGAGGGGACTAAGCACACACCCCTGTGGGGCCCCTGTGTTGAGGGTCAGCGTGGTGGAGGTGATGTTGTCTACCCTCACCAACTGGGGTCGGCCCGTCAGGAAGTCCAGGATCCAGTTGCAGAAGGAGGTTTTCAGACAAAGAGTCTTATGCTTGGTGGTGAGATTAGAGGGGACAATGGTGTTGAACACTGAGCTGTAGTCAATGAACAGCATTCTCACACAGGTATTCCTCTTATCTAGGTAGGTGAGGGCAGTGTGGAAAGCAATAGAGATTGTGTCATCGATGGATTTGTTTGGGCGGTATGCAAATTGGAGTGGGTCTAGGGTGGCTGGGATGGTAGATATAATGTGTGCCATAAACAGTCTCTCAAAGCACCTCATGATTACAGAAGTGAGTGCTACAAGGCGGTAATCATTGTAGCATGAAGCCTTAGAGTTCTTAGGTACAGGAATGATTGTGGTCATCTCAAAACGTGGGGATTACAGACTGGGACAAGGAGAGGTTGGAAATGACTGTGAATATGCCTGCCAGCAGTTCTGCACATGCTCTGAGAACGCGCCCTGGAATAACATTGAGACGTGTGGCCTTGCGGGTGTTGACCTGATTAAAGACTCTTCTCACGTCGACCTAGGAGAGCGAGATCACCCAGTCCTCTGGGTCGGTGACGGCCCTCACCCCCGGCTCGATGTTGTTACTGACAAAGCGCGCATAAAATGCATTGAGTTCGTCTGGTGCATTGAGTTCGTCACGGGTTGGTCTTCCTTTGTAATCCGTAATGGACTGTAGCCCCTGCCACATGCAGCGGGCGTCAGAGCCTGTTTAATATGATTCCACCTTATTCCTATATTGTCCTTTTGCTCGTTTGATGACTGCGAGGAAGTCATAAGTGTGTGTGTGTGTGTGTGTGTGTGTGTGTGTGTGTGTGTGTGTGTGTGTGTGTGTGTGTGTGTGTGTGTGTGTGTGTGTGTGTGTGTGTGTGTGTGTGTGTGTGTGTGTGTGTGTGTGTGTGTGTGTGTGTGTGTGTGTGTGTGTGTGTGTGTGTGTGTGTGATTGTGTGTGTGTGTGTGTGTGTGTGTGCGTGTGTGTGCGTGCGTGCGTGCGTGTGTGCGTGTGCTCACCAAGGTGTGTTGCAGGTGTGTGTGAGGGCCATGGAGCGAACCCCCAGCTGGTAAAACATACGCAGGGTTGGCAGGCTGCTGTCTATTGAATGACCTCCCTCAATGCTGATCAGACACGCTATCCTCTTAGTGTCATTTAGTTCTGTTGAATACACACATCATCATCATTATCATCTTACTGCTGTAAATTGGGCAGAAATATGTTTTTACTAGGCATCAACCCACTTACACACCCACTCATTTCCATATATTGGTGGAAAGATCCATTTGGAAAACACATCAAATTCCTTCAGAGAGCGTAAATTATGGGCCAGAAGACCAACTGGCAAGTGTCTCCCTGCCCAGTCTGTAAGCCCAACATGTTTGAAGCTGCCCACCATTGTTCCTGTTCCTAAGAACTCCAAGGTAACCTGCCTAAATGACTATAATCCAGTAGCACTCGCATCTGTAATTAGGAAGTACATCGAAAGGCTGGTCATAACACACATCAACACCATCATCCCCGACATCCTGGACCCACTCCAACAGATGATGCAATCTCAATTAAACTTCACACTGCTCTCTCCCACCTGGACAAGAGGGGAAATAACTATGAGAGAATACTGTTGATAGACTACAGCTCAGCGTTCAACACCATAATCCCCTCCAAGCTCATCACCAAGCTAGGGACCCTGGGACTGAACACCTCCCTCTGCAACTGGATCCTGTACTTCCTGACAGGCCGCCCCCCAGGTGGTGAGGGTAGGCAACAACACCTCTGCCATGCTGACCCTCAACACAGGGGCCTCTCAGGGTTGTGTGTTTATTCCCCTCCTGTACTCCCTGTTCACCCACAACTGCGTGGACACGCACGACTCCAAAACCATCATCAAGTTTGCTGACAACGCGACGGTGGTAGGCCTGATTACCGACGGCAATGAGAAATCCTACAGCCATAGACTGTTTTCTCTGCCACCGCCCTGCAAACGGTACCAGAGCATCGACTCTCAGAACCACAGGCTACAGAACAGCTTCTACCCCCAAGCCATAAGGCTGCTAAATAGTTAATTAAATGGTTACCCCGGACTATCTGTATTGACCCTATCTTGCACTGACTCTATACACACTCGCTAGACTATATACTGTATACACCATATACAGCATACACTCACTTACTACACTGACATTCGCACACGAAACCACACACATTCACATACACTTTGAGTTTTTTTAGGGGGAACAAATACTAAAATCACCAGGAATTCAGAAAAAAATATATAATAACTTAAGAAATCTGTTCACAAGTATTCCCACAAATAAAAAAAGAAACATAATCATGTCTCAATGTAATCAAAGTATGAAACTATTGTTATTGTCACGCCCTGACCTTAGAGAGCCTTTTTATTTCTCTATTTGGTTAGGTCAGGGTGTGATTTGGGTGGGCATTCTAGTTTTCTATTTCTTTGTTGGCCGGGTATGGTTCCCAATCAGAGGCAGCTGTCTATCGTTGTCTCTGATTGGGAATCATACTTAGTCAGCCTGTTTTTCCACCCTAGTTTGTGGGAAGTTGTTTTTGCACAGTAGCTGAGAGCCCTGCAGAACTTTACGTTCGTTTATATTGTTTTGTCTGTGTTTCATTATTAAATTATGATGAACACTTTCCACGCTGCGCTTTGCTCTCACTCATTCAACGACGGACGTAACAGTTATTTTCAAATGCTATCTCTTTTTGGGCTTATTTGTGGTCAATTTGCAGTGTACAAATTATTATAATTATGTTACGGGCCAACGACCATTCTCACAGAAAAATATCGGCCCGCGGCTAAATCTACTTGCATACCCCTGGTATATCATACCTTTGGCAGATGTAACTAGCTCCAGTTCCGGGTTCTCTGTACACATACGGTTGATCACGTCTATCTGTTCCAGTGTGAGCCTCACAGCATCCTTCGCCTGGGCGCCACACAACACGTAGGCTGCAAACACCTGATCAGAGCATGAGATGGGACAGAGACAAAGCAGGGGGTCAGAGAGCAACACTTGAGTTAGAAGGGTATTATGGCTTTAGTACAACTCAGTGTATACATGCACGGACACACATACACACTCACACACACACACACACAAACATGCACACGCATACACACGCACACACAAACACACACACACACACACTTAGGCTACTATTAACCATATATTAACCTACCTGAGCGCCGACATGTCCCGTTGTGAGTCTGTTGATGTCCGTGGCCACTTTGCTGATGTTGTGCAGGTCAACCTGACTCAGTCTGTTGTCGTGGAGAATCCTCAGCATCAAAGCTAGGTCATTATGTCTAGGAGAGAAAGGGATGAGGCAGACAGATGTAATAGAGGCGAGGGACTCAAGGTGGAGCTGGAGGGAGATTTTTATATATCAAATGTCAAAAGCGACAGCTCCATACAGTACCACGTGTGTGTGGGTGAGTTACATACTGAATTACTCAGTTTGGGATGGTAATTATTTGTATTTGGAACCACACTTGTTTTGGATACTTGGTGGTGAAGTTCCAAAAGTTTACTGTTGAAAATCCATGAGCTATTAATATTTTAGGCTGCATATGGTATGGTAAAAAATGTCTATGTATCTCTGCACAGACAAATATATCATCAACCAATAATAAGGGATATTGTAGGATAAACTTGTCTCTATTTTAGGAAAACCAGAATAACTAAGACAACTTTCCTCTGTTACTTACCCATCAATCAAAGGATATTTTGTCATCAAGCCAAATGCACTTCCTGTTGTAGGATCTCCCGATGTCATCCCACAGAGAAAACACAGCATCAAGTTCGTCCCCAGGTTGAGAAAATCACCTCTATGGAGTATCCGCGATATCATACTCTATAAATAAAATTATTTTAAGACGTGGTAACTTCAATTAGTCCAGTTCTTTTAACTTTTGGTACCACTTTAAACAAACTACAATGTATAAACGCTTTATCAAATCAAATCAAATTGTATTAGTCACATGTGCCGAATACAACAGGTGTAGACCTTACAGTGAAATGCTTACTTACAAGCCCTAAAACAACAATGCAGTTTAAGAAGATTTTTGTTTTGAGAAAATAGAAAAATAACAAATAATTAAAGAGCAACAATAAAATAACAGTAGTGAGGCTATATACAGGAGGTACCGGTACAGAGTCAATGTGTGGGTGCACAGGTTAGTCGAGGTAATTGAGGTAATATATACAGTACCAGTCAAAAGTTTGGACACACCTATTCATTCAAGGGTCTTTCTTTATTTATACTATTTTCTACATTGTAGAATAACAGTGAAGACATCAAAACTATGAAATAACACATATGGAATCATGTAGTAACCACAGTGTTAAACAAATCAAAATGTATTTTAGATTTCAGATTCTTCAAAGTAGCCACCCCTTGCCTTGATGACAGCTTTGCACACTCTTGGCATTCTCTCAACCAGCTTCACCAGGAATGCTTTTCCAACCGTCTTGAAGGAGTTCCCACATATGCTGAGCACTTGTTGGCTGCTTTTCCTTCACTCTGCGGTCCAACTCATCCCAAACCATCTCAATTGGGTTGAGGTCGGGTGATTGTGGAGGCCATGTCATTTGATGCAGCACTTCACCCCTTTCCTTCTTGGTCAAATAGCCCTTACACAGCCTGGAGGTGTGTTGGGTCATTGTCCTGTTGAAAAACAAATGATAGCCACACTAAGCGCAAACCAGATGGGATGGTGTATCGCTGCAGAATGCTGTGGTAGCCATGCTGGTTAAGTGTGCCTTGCATTCTAAATAAATCACAGACAGTGTCACTAGCAAAGCACCCCCACACCATCACACCTCCTCCTTAATGCTTCACGGGGGGACCCACACATGTAAAGATCATCTGTTCACCTACTCTGCGTCTCACAAAGACATTCCAAGAGTGTGCAAAGCTGTCATCAAGGCAAAGGGTGGCAACTTTGAAGAATCTCAAATATAAAAAATATTTTGAATTGTTTAACACTTTTTTGGTTACTACATGATTCCATATGTGTTATTTCATAGTTTTGATGTCTGCACTATTATTGTGCAATGTAGAAAATAGTAAAAATAAAGAAAACCCCTGGAATGAGTAGGTGTGTCCAAACTTTTGACTGGTACTGTACATGTAGGTAGATGTAAAGTGACTATGCATAGATAACAAACAGAGAGTAGCAGCAGCGTAAAAATGCAAATAGTCCAGGTAGCCATTTGATTAGCTGTTCAGGAGTCTTATGGCTTGGGGGTGGAAGCTGTTAAGAAGTCTTTTGGACCTAGACTTGGTGCTCCTGTACTGCTTGCCGTGCGGTAGCAGAGAGAACAGTCTATGACTTGGGTGGCTGGAGTCTTTGGCAATTTTTCGGGCCTTACTCTGACACCACCTGGTATAGAGGTCCTGGATGGCAGGAAGCTTGGCCCCAGGGATGGTCTGGGCCGTACACACTACCCTCTGTAGTGCCTTGCGGTCGGAGGCAGAGTAGTTGCCATACCAGGCAGTGATGTAACCAGTCAGGATGCTCTCGATGGTGCAGCTGTAGAATCTTTTGAGGATATTTTCATTCTCCTGAGGGGGAATAGGCGTTGACGTGCCCTCTTCACGACTTTCTTGGTGTGTTTGGACCATGATGTGGACACCAAGGAACTTGAATCTCTCAACCTGCTCCACTACAGCCCCGTCAATGAGAACGGGGGTGTGCTCAGCCCTCCTTTTCCTGTAGTCCACAACCATCTCCTTTGTCTTGATCACGTTGAGGGAGAGGTTGTTATTCTGGCACCACACTTCCAGGTCTCTGACCTCCTCCCTATAGGATGTCTCATCATTGTTGGTGACCACCACTGTTGTGTCGTTGGCAAACTTAATGATGGTGTTGGAGTTGTGCTTGGCCATGCAGTCATGTGTGAACAGGGAGAACAGGAGGGGACTGAGCACACACCCTTGTGGGGCCCAGTGTTGAGGATTAGCGTGGCAAATGTGTTGTTACCTACCCTTACCACCTGGGGGCGGCCCATCAGGAAGTCCAGGATCCAGTTGCAGAGGAAGGTGTTTAGTCCTAGGGTCCTTAGCTTAGTGATGAGCTTTGAGGGCACTACGGTGTTTAACGCTGAGCTGTAGTCAATGAATAGCATTCTCATGTAGGTGTTCCTTTTGTCCATGTGGGAAAGGGCAGTGTGGATAACAATAGAGATTGCGTCATCTGTGGGTCTGTTGGGTGGTATGCAAATTGGAGTGGGTCTAGGGTTTCTGGGATAGTGGTGTTTATGTGATCCATGACCAGCCATTCAAAGCACTTCATGGCCACAGACGTGAGTGCTACGGGTCGGCAGTGATTTAGGAAGGTTACCTTTGTGTTCTTGGGCACAGGGACTATGGTGGTCTCCTTGAAACATGTTGGTATTACAGACTCGGTCACGGAAAGGTTGAAAATGTCAGTGAAGACACTTGACAGTTCGTCAGTGCATGCTCTGAGTACACGTCCGTGTAAAACCTGCGGCCTTGTGAATGTTGACCTGTTTAAAGGTCTTACTCACATCGGCTCCCGAGAGCGTGATCCCACAGTCATCCAGAACAGCTGGTGCTCTCATGCATGATTCAGTGTTGCTTGCCTCGAAGCAAGCATAGAAGTCATTTAGCTCATCTGGTAGGCTTGTGTCACTGGGAAGCTCGCGGCTGTGCTTCCCTTTGTAGTCCGTAATAGTTTGCAAGCCCTGCCACATCCGACGAGTGACGGAGACGTTGTAGTACAATTCAATCTTAGTCCTGTATTGACGCTTTGCCTGTTTGATGGTTCGTCAGAGGGCATAGCGGGATTTCTTATAAGCGTCCGGGTTAGAGTCCCGCTCCTTGAAGCGGCAGCTCAGTGCGGATGTTGCCTGTAATCCATGGCTTCTGGTTGGGGTATGTACAAACGGTCACTGTTGGTACGACATCATCGATGCACTTATTGATGAATCCAGTGACGGATGTTGTGTACTCCTCAATGCCATCGGAAGAATCCCAGAACATATTTCATTCTGTCCTAGCAAAACAGTCCTGTAGCTTAGCATCTACGTCATCTGACAACTTCCGTATTGAGCGAGTCACAGGTAGTTCCTGCTTTAGTTTTTGCTTGTTAGCAGGAATCTAGAGGATAGATTTATGGTCAGATTTGCCAAATGGAGGGCGAGGGAGAGCTTTGTATGCATCCTTGTGTGTGGAGTAAAGGTGGTCTAGAGTTTTATCCTCTGGTTGCACATGTAACATGCTGGTAGAAATTAGGTAAAAACGGATTTAAGTTTCCCTGCATTAAAGTCCCCGGCCACTAGGAGCGCCGCCTCTGGATGAAAATTGTCTTGTTTTATTATGGCCTTATACAGCTCATTGAGTGTGGTCTTAGTGTCAGCATCAGTTTGTGGTGGTAAATAGACAGCTATGAAAAATATAGATGAAAACTCTCTTGGTAAATAGTGTGGTCTACAGCTTATCAATAGATACTCTACCTCAGGTGAGCAAAACCTCTAGACTTCCTTGATATTAGATTTTGTGCACCAGCTGTTATTTACATATTGACACAGACCGTCACCCCTTGTCTTACCGGAGGCAGCTGTTCTATCTTGCCGATGCACGGAAAACCCAGCCAGCTGTATGTTATCCATGTCATCATTCAGCCACAACTTGGTGAAACATAAGATATTACAGTTTTTAACGTCCCATTGGTAGGTTAGTCTTGATCGGAGCTCATCCATTTTATTATCCTATGATTGCACGTTGGCTAATAGGACTGATGGTATAGGCGGATTACCCACTTGCAGTCGAATCCTTACAAGGCACCACGACTTACGTCACCGATATCTCTGTCTCTTCTTCATGCGAATGATGGGGATTTGGGCCTTGTCCGGTGTCTGAAGTAAATCACTGGCGTCCGACTCCTTAATGAAAAAATCTTTGTCCAGTAAGAGTTGAGTAATCACTGTCCTGATATCCAGAAGCTCTTTTCGGGGGTCATAAGAGACGGTGGCAGAAACATTATGTACAAAATAAGTTACAAATAATGCAAAAGAACACACACAATGGCGCAATTGGTTAGGAGCCCGTAAAATGGCGACCATTTCCTCTGGCGCAATTCTGCTTATATGGCATTCATAAAGCCTTAATAAGCCTTAATAAGCACAACATAATCTATAAACAAAGTAATACTGTATAACGTGTGATATGAAAGGTTTCGGCCTATATATAAATCCAGGGCTTTTGCAAATGTGATCCTTTGCCACTAATTATAAAGTATGACATTTGCTTAAAGGGGCAATCAGCAGATGCTACATACATTTTCTATTTACAAATTAAGGATATGTGTAAAAAGGCCGTCCTGCTCCTCTCTTCTCGACCTAACTTCACCGCACAGTCCCTTCAGTACTAATACTGTTCACATGTGTGCAAATCTTTGTCTTATAGAACCACTACAATAAGATTCCACGTCAATCAGATTACCAAAACCATATAAACCTCTTCAAATGGAAACAGCTGTGTCTGCGTGTGTGTGTATGGTGGTGACTGTCAAGAGTACTGTGATGGGCCTCAATATCAGGTTCTAACTGGACAACACTATAGAGGACAGAACCGAACCAATCTGTTGGGTGAGGGCATTCACAGCCGACCGCTCAGACGGGTGAGGGCATACCAGCCAACCGTTTTTACTTGGTCCTTCTAGACCAGGGGTGTCAAACTCATTCCACGGAGGGCCTAGTGTCTGCAGGTTTTTGGTTTTTCCTTTCAATAAAGCCCTAGACAACCAGGTGTGGGGAGTTCCTAAATAATTAGTGATGTTAATTCATCAATCAAGTACAAGGGAGGACCGAAAACCCGCAGACACTCGGCCCCCCGTGGAATGAGTTTGACACCTGTGTTCTAGACAGAGTTTTATTGTTTATGTAACCTTTATTCAACTAGGCAAGTCAGTTAAGAACAAATTCTTATTTACAATGACAGCCTACCCCGGCCAGACCCGAACGACGCTTGGCCAATTGTGTGCCGCTCCCTATGGGACTCCCAATCACGGCCGGTTGTGATACGGCTTGGAATCAAACCAGGGTCTGTAGTGACGCCTCTAGCACTGAGATGCAGTGCGCAGTAGCTGCGCCACTCGGGAGCCCATTATGAATTTAGTGGCCAACAGTTTTTTACATGGTCTGTAATTTCTCCGGATTTAGCGACCAATAGATTTTACAATATGTACACATTGATTCTTGAAGAATATCATTTATAGAATGCCTCATGAGTTTAGTTCAACTGTCGTACCCCATCAGAACCCAAAATATAAGCCTGTTTTACTCCAATGTTTGTAAATAGAGTAAATGTAAACAAACACTACATAGCCTAAAACATGATTAAAACTACATGGTAAACTGGGTGGTTCTAGCCCTGAATGCTGATTGGCTGACAGCCGTGGTATATCAGACACGGGTATGACAAAACACTTATTTTTGTCATATGGGTATGACAAAACGGGTCTGACAAAACACTTATTTTTACTGCTCTAAATACGTCGATAACCAGTTTATAATAGCAATAAGGCACCTCAGGGTTTGTGGTATATGGCCAATACACCACGGCACTCTGCATTGCCTTGTGCTTAAAAACAGCCCTTAGCCGCACACCCCCGTGTCTTATTGTTTAAGTATAATGTTGATACTGGGAATAAGAGAGTGGTTACATTTCTCCAGCTGTATGCCTCCGATTTTTACTGAAACATAGGCGGGATGACGGCTTAGTTATAATTTATTCTGCTGACTTTCGCTTTAGGAATGGTTTCTTAAACATCTATATTGGCTTTATAAAGGGTTTATGAAGTCTTCATTAATCCTTAAAAATTGTAGTTCGTTTAAAGTTGAGCATAACATTTAAAGTAACATTTACAGTTAATGGGTCAACAGTTTTAACGAGTGAACTAAAACATTACGCAACTAAATATGTGATGCGAATAGGCCTACAAATAACGGAAATTCTACTAAAAAACATAATAATTCAGTAAATCTAGGCAACATAATTATTTAAACAGTAAAGTATTTTTAGCAAAACAAAACTCACAGTAGAAGTTGTTCGATCAGCTGGTCGTTTTTTTTTACAACGAATGACGCAAAAATCCGAACATCACAATTCAATAATGCGAACTTTCTAGCTCCCTCCGCCCAGATGTAGGCTACGTGAGTAACTGAAATACATTGTACTGTAACGCATAGAATAGATCGTGTACATTACGCAGTGTGGTCATAGAGATGGGATTACTGCTATCTACTGTCCAATCTAACTAATAACACTATGGGCCAGTTTCCCAGAGACAGATTAGCCTGAACATAGACCGAGAAATAAAAATGATTTAAATGGAAATCCCCATTGGTCATGTTTTTAGTCCAGCTGTGTCCAGGAAGCCAGCCCTTTAAAAGCACAATCTGCAATTGCCACATACATTTTTGGATATATAAATTAATATGTACCCATTGATTTTTTAAATAATATAGAATTTATGTTTCATGAGCTAAATTCAACTGTCATACCCCATCGGAACCCAAAATCTAAGCTTGCTTTAATCCAATGTTTGTAAACATTGTAAATATAAAAACAAACACTGTATAGCCTCAAAACATGCTTAAAACTATAATTTTCATATATTGCATACACAGCTATGTCTATGCATTTGAGAGTGGTTACATTTATCTAGGCCCATCCTTGAGCTTTTTACCGGAACAGAGATGGGGGAAACAGTTTTGTTATTGTTTCAACTAAGTATTTCCCCTTTAAGTATTGTACTCATAGCCTAATCTCAGAAATCCCAGACCTAGGTGTGTATGCTGGAACACTGAGGGCATTTGATGAATGCCCTGGGACTGACCCGGGTATACCGGGAACAGTTTATTGGCCCAGCGTCGTCCGGGTTAGGGAGGGTTTGGCCGGTAGGGATATCCTTGTCTCATCGCGCACTAGCGACTCCTGTGGCTGACCAGGTCCGTGCGCACTGCGATGCAGTGCCTTAGACCACTGCGCCACCCAGAGGTCATTTAAAAATTATTGCTTTTGATAAAAACACTTTATCTGTATTCCCAATGAAAGAGTTAGAAAATTGGTTAGAGGATGTAGGTTTCTGAACGATGCATCATGCTGCCTTGTTGACAACATGACCGAGTGGTGCAGATTACTGTTCCATTTGAGAAGGGTGCTCCTCCCTCATTGCATAGCCCGGTGCACTGGGTTCAGCTGAATCAAACTCCCTCTCAGTGGTAACATTGTGGGAGGCAACCCATCTGTCTAGAAAGAGATTACTCAATGTCTATAGCAGTGGTTCCCAACCTGGGGTATAAGGACCCCTAGGGGTACTTGGCCTATCAACAGGAGGCAAAGAAAAGCTAGTTTGGCTGTAGAAAAGCTCTGTTTATTATTGATCATTTGTTCATGTTACTTGAGCAGTTCTTACAAAAACTACATTATTTACACAATCAAACCATATAACTATTCGTGATTTAGGCACAAAATATGAGGAAAGCTCAGTCCAAAAGAATAATTCATGTTTTGATTAGATCAAATATACAATGGCTACAAAAATAACCCCTTATGAATATAAAAATATGACATGGATATGAAAATATGAGTTGATCAATAGCTTGAATCAATTAAAAACTGACTAGTGTATTTTGTTTTTGACAAGAGGTGCATCTCTGAAACAGTTAGAAACTTCTTACAATCTCACAGATGAAACAAGCTGAAAGAGAGAAATCTTTTGCATCAACCAAACACACAGAAATATGCACATCTCACAGAAAGACATCTGCATCATGTGGAAGTTCATGGGATCAATGTTCTTTGGGGTAAAAGTAAAATAAAGCATTCCATTGTGATTCACGCACAACACCCACTCAACTTTAAAAAGCCTTTAGAGTTAAAGACATCCAACACATAGGCCTACATATCGTCTGCAAGAATCCAACACATAGGTCTACATATCGTCTGCAAGAATGAACCTACCAGTACATGGAGTGTAGGAATGGAGTGTGTGAGTGAATCAGATGGGTTTGAATACTGATGAACCTAACTCCTCTGAGCCCATACAGTCTTCTGTACCTCTATCAATGGATGTTTAATACAGTGTAGGTATACTTTGGGAAGTTTTAGAGGTATACAGACTGCAGATAGAAACCACTGGTTGACCTAGAGGTCAGGGATCCACTATTCTATAACTCTGTACTGGTGAGTTTTACTGTCTGTCTGGATACAAAACTATTCCGTCTTCCTATTTAGATAGTGTTCTTTCTTGGGTGGATATCTGACATTTAACACATTAACAACCAGGTCTCCACAACGGCCAGAATTTAAACTCTTGTACTCTCTCTCTGCAGCATTATGTGGATAAAGTACATTCATATTTCAAAGAGGCTGTAATACTAAAGTGACATTCTCTTAAAAGATAAAAAGCTTCACAATGTTATAATCTATTAAACCTACTCTTAATTCACAGTTTTCACTCCATTTTTATAAAATAACATCAGTTTATCAACCCAACAAATTATATCAATATCAATCTCAGCCCATTACAACACAAATATTTTTGTTGTTGAATAAAACCAATACAAACTATGTCCCACTCCATTACACTATGAGCTGTATGTAGCAACAGCACCTTAACAAACCCTAAATAACCTCAGCAGCATCCTCGGACTGTGACACCATGCTCTTTCCTTCTCCATCATGGCCAGTAAAGAGAATGACAGGTAAGTCTAGTGAAGCTGGGGGCTAGAGCTATGTGATGACAGGTGTGCGAGGTGGCGTTTAACGGTGCACTTCAGAAACTCAACAGAGACACCCACCACTCCTTTAAAACGCTGGTGATCCATGTCCAATTAAGCCTCTGGTGCCTGGTGAAAGTTCAGGGGAGGCTGGTACCATTCCCAAGGACCAGTTCTCATATCTCACTAGAGCAGCCTAAAACAGCAGAGCCCCTCTGTGCCATGTGCAGCCAAAGCCCATGCTTCTTATAACACTTTGTAATGTAATGCTTTTATTTAGGTAATTCCATTGATCATATAACGTAGAGAGCTCTTTTGGTGGAGGTGCCTCTTAGGTGGGACGTGAGGAGATTGTGGACACTCCAAGGGCATTAGGTGTGGGTTCGAGGTGAGACTGTCCAGGTGGGAGTTTACAGTCCAGTATAGTCTCAGGGAGCAGGGTCTGGTTGGCTCTGCATGCGTCTCTCTGCAGCTGCTGCCATGGTCCTGCGTCTCAGCATGGTCATGTCTGAGACAGGGGCGTCTTCCTCCAGAGTGGGCAGGTCCTCCTCGTCCTCTGGGCTCTTTCTCAAGTATCTCCTGTGGGGAAATGAATTGAGGTCAATGTGGGCTGTGTTCAGCAGACACGAAACAGAAGGAAATGCTCAGAAACAGAGAGTGGCAGGGAGAAACTGTCTGAACCAGTCCAATAAGAAACTTTCAATTTGCTAAACTTTTGCTATGGTGTGTCCTTATAAACATGACAGTGATCTCAGTCATTTAGTTACAATATATCTATTCTGCTACTGTAGATACTCAGTAAAAGAGCCAGTGACTGAACCCTGACCTAACAGACAAGAAACCACCACCAAGACAGCAACAGGTGTTTGCTCTTATCTAAGAAGACTCTTATTTTGAAAAGATTGTCAGCTGAGGCCTGTTCAGGATGTCGGGTCAGGTTGCAAAACATTCAGACAGAAATTGATTGCGTAATAAGATATGATTGTCTGCCAAGTTGAACAGGGTAGGCTATATTTCTATCTGCAAAGCTGGTAAGGTTTCCCCTCACTAAATACACCCGTTTCGTTTGACAGACTGGTCTAGTACTGCCGGTGGTGACAGTACAGTACCTGCGTGCCTGTTGCAGCAGCTCATCCTTCCTCTGCAGCAGCATCTTCTGTCTCTCCTCTGCAGACTTGGAGAAGCGGCTCCCTCTGACCTCCAGGTTGTTCAGCTCGCTGGGAGCAGTCTCCACCCCCCCACTGGCTCCTGCCCCCTCTGGGCCTGGGTTCACCTGTACGGGGGAACGCTCAGCCGCCTGGAGGGGGAGAGGCAAGACATCTTTAATCAACACCAGTTAACACCACAGTATACACCTTTAAACACATTTGACTAGATCCTGAACTCATTCCCTCTCTTTTTCTACCTAATCCTCAGAAAGAGGTACAATCACACACAAGGGGAAAGTGTAGGCCTTCTGGGGTCTATATGTGGACCACCATGGTCAAAATACCCAATGCACTGAACTGGAGGACCTACCAGAGCAGGGAAGGGCACCACGATGCGTCCCTCCAGGATGTTGTCGGTGGTGACCTCCACAGAGCGGGTCAACTGCAGGTCCTGCAGCACCAAGTGGTAGGGCACCTGAGGAAACATCTCCTGGATCTGATGGGCCTGTGGGGAGTAGAACACTATGTTACCCAGCAGCCAACTCCATTCTAGTCAAGTCATATTGCTGCAATGAATACATTGAAAACAAAGCTGTTGATGAAGGGCAAGTGTAAAAACAATCTTCAAAGCTCAGATGATGCTTGCGAGACCTCTTGGAAGGATTAAACCTAGTCCAGGACTAAAAAACATGCTGATGTCCCGGGAGGGGATTAGAGTAAGGCTGTGACTCACCATGGTGTTGAGCTGAGAGTTGTTGGCCTGCTGAGCGATAGCCAGGATGTTAGTGGTGTGCATCACCTCTACTGAGAAACTAGGCAGCCAGCTGGCGATGCGGGAGCCTGGGAGGAGACATCACCACATTAATCACTACCTGAAATGTGCACTATAAGAAATGTCTCTAACAGTGTGATGTCTGTCTATGTGACTATCAACATGTTATATGCCAGAACTCATCATCAACTATACTCAATAGAATAGTCCATTCAGTGAGATCACCTGTGTTGTAAAACAAGTCTGTATGGCCTTACCATCAAAGTGGAAGAAGTGATTGTGTTGGTTGAGGTGTGGTCTGGCATCTGCAGCGGGGCCCCCAGGGCCCAGGTTGTTCTCCAGTGGGAGGCCAGCCCCCTGCTGCTGGCCTCTGGCCGGGCCTCCATCACCACTGATGTTCAGGGACATCCTGCATGTTGGACACGACGTGTCCTGCTCCAGCCACGACCGCAGGCAGGAACTGAGGAATAGCAAACAGGAACGTTAATGTACACAGACACGCAGCAAACACAGGTACAGACACAACACTCTTAGTGTCAATCAAAACATCACCTACATAATGCCACATTCAATCAAGCGTGAGGAAATAATGACTCCTGGGATTTTAGAGGTGCCAAGTGTTAAGTTCATGTTTAAAGTATCCCTATATTTCTGTTATTACGGGGCTATCACTCAGTCAAGAGTACGCATGCGCAGGAAGTCTGGGGGTTGTTGGACCTAGCCTGGAGTGTAATGGCTACCTTGTGTGTGTTCATATAGTAGAGTAAACTTTGTTAAACTGGAACCTTGTCGTTGTGTCATTTCGAGTTAACACCAAGGTGGCTGGGTCAGTCTCTTACTTGTGGAAGAGGTGTCCGCAGGGCAGTTTACGTGCTGTCTGCATGGTGTCCCAGCAGATGGCACAGTCATCATTGTTGGCTACCAGTTCCTCGTCTGTGGCCACTGCAAACCTGAGAGGTACAGAGCATAACAAATCTAGATCAACAACTGCACTAGTCTCATGAATAGCTAAATAGCTAACAGCTAGATAGCCCGTCATAAGAAAGCAGAGAGACTAGATTCACACACACTGCTACAGCTTCATAAACTGAGTCTCAGCTAAGAGTGAAAGAACACCACCCATTGCCTAATAAGTAACAGTAGGGATGTATTAAATACAAGACAGTGAGAGCCATCAGTAGGCTGGTCAGTAGACAGACCTGGCCTCCATGTTGTTGATGACACGGAGGTAGTTCTTGTGGCGTCGGATGCGGCGCTGCACCTCATGGAACAGATACCTCAGCTGCATGAAGATCACCAGACTGGCCATGGACAGCCAGATATTACCAAAGAGCTGAGGGGAGACAGGGGAGTCAAACATTAAACACAGCTCTAAGATATTACTAAAGAACTGAGGGGAGACAGGGCAGTCAAACATTAAACACAGCTCTAAGATATTACTAAAGAACTGAGGGGAGACAGGGGAGTCAAATGTTAAACACAGCTCTTAGATATTACTAAAGAACTGAGGGGAGACTGGAGTCAAATGTTAAACACAGCTCTAAGATATTACCAAAGAACTGAGGGGAGACGGGAGTCAAACATTAAACACAGCTCTAAGATATTACCAAAGAACTGAGGGGAGACAGGGGAGTCAAACATTAAACACAGCTCTAAGATATTACTAAAGAGCTGAGGGGAGACTGGAGTCAAATGTTAAACACAGCTCTAAGATATTACTAAAGAGCTGATGGGAGACCGGAGTCAAACATTAAAACACAGCTCTAAGATATTACTAAAGAGCTGAGGGGAGACCGGAGTCAAACATTAAAACACAGCTCTAAGATATTACCAAAGAACTGAGGGGAGACGGGAGTCAAACATTAAACACAGCTCTAAAATATTACCAAAGAACTGAGGGGAGACAGGGGAGTCAAACATTAAAAACAGCTCTTAGATATTACTAAAGAGCTGAGGGGAGACAGGGAAGTCAAACATTAAACACAGCTCTAAGATATTACTAAAGAGCTGAGGGGAGACAGGGCAGTCAAACATTAAACACAGCTCTAGGATATTACTAAAGAGCTGAGGGGAGACTGGAGTCAAATGTTAAACACAGCTCTAAGATATTACCAAAGAGCTGAGGGGAGACAGGGGAGTCAAATGTTAAACACAGCTCTAAGATATTAGTAAAGAACTGAGGGGAGACAGGGCAGTCAAACATTAAAACAGCTCTAAGATATTACTAAAGAGCTGAGGGGAGACAGGGGAGTCAAACAAACACAGCTCTTAGATATTACTAAAGAGCTGAGGGGAGACCGGAGTCAAATGTTAAAACACAGCTCTAAGATATTACTAAAGAGCTGAGGGGAGACAGGGGAGTCAAATATTAAAACAGCTCTAAGATATTACTAAAGAGCTGAGGGGAGACGGGAGTCAAATGTTAAAACACAGCTCTAAGATATTACTAAAGAACTGAGGGGAGACAGGGGAGTCAAATGTTAAAACACAGCTCTAAGATATTACTAAAGAGCTGAGGGGAGACAGGGGAGTCAAATATTAAAACAGCTCTAAGATATTACTAAAGAGCTGAGGGGAGACGGGAGTCAAACGTTAAACACAGCTCTAAGATATTACTAAAGAGCTGAGGGGAGACAGGGGAGTCAAACATTAAACACAGCTCTAAGATATTACTAAAGAGCTGAGGGGAGACGGGAGTCAAATGTTAAAACACAGCTCTAAGCTCAAACTCAACTCTCATCTAACTGAATACTGTGGTTCTCTCTCAATTCATCTTTCCTCGGTTACTCTCATCATCTGAGAGGAGACACCATACCTTCTTCTCCAATTCAGTTGAGGAGGCGAGGAGATAGAATGCAAGGAATCGAAGAAAGACAAATTGAGATAGAGCCCTTATTTTAAATTCAGGCTAGTTCAGTCAGCCATCTTGTGGGCCTCTCGGTGGTGCTATTACCCAGTCGGTTAGTTCCTTTACTAATACCAGCCCATAGTGACCCGGCTCTGTCACTCACCAGCATGTGGATGTGGTGCATAAGGTCCAGGGATAGCATAGACAGCTCCATGATGAAGTCAGTGTAGTAGACGTAGGAGCCCTTACTCTCCCAGGTGCCTGGGTGGTTCAGATCCCACAGGTGAATGGTGTACCTGCAGAGAAACAGACTTAGTCAGAACCCTGCCCTGGTCACAATAATGCCTTTTTATTTGAACATTTTAGCACTTGTGCTTTTGAATTGTACACACCACAAATCAATCAAATGTATTTATAAAGCCCTTTTTACATAAGTAGCTGTCACGAAGTGCTTATACAGAAACCCAGCTTAAAACCCCAAAGAGCAAGCAGTTCAGATATAAAAGCACAGTGGCTAGGAAAAACTCAATAGAAAGGCAGGAACCTAGGAAGAAACCTACAGGTGGCAAAAAAAAGTATGTGAACACTTAGGAAATACCTGGATTTCCGCATAAATTGGTCATAGAATTTGATCTGATCTTCATCTAGGTCACAACAATAGACGAACACAGTCTGCTTAAACTAATAACACAAACAATTATACACTGCTCAAAAAAATAGAGGGAACACTTAAACAACACAATGTAACTCCAAGTCAATCACACTTCTGTGAAATCAAACTGTCCACTTAGGAAGCAACACTGATTGACAATAAATTTCACATGCTGTTGTGCAAATGGAATAGACAAAAGGTGGAAATTATAGGCAATTAGCAAGACACCCCCAAAAAAGGAGTGATTCTGCAGGTGGTGACCACAGACCACTTCTCAGTTCCTATGCTTCCTGGCTGATGTTTTGGTCACTTTTGAATGCTGGCGGTGCTCTCACTCTAGTGGTAGCATGAGACGGAGTCTACAACCCACACAAGTGGCTCAGGTAGTGCAGTTCATCCAGGATGGCACATCAATGCGAGCTGTGGCAAAAAGGTTTGCTGTGTCTGTCAGCGTAGTGTCCAGAGCACGTCCTGCACGGTGTTTTGCTGTAAGCACAACCCCCACCTGTGGACGTCGGGCCCTCATACCACCCTCATGGAGTCTGTTTCTGACCTTTTGAGCAGACACATGCACATTTGTGGCCTGCTGGAGGTCATTTTGCAGGGCTCTGGCAGTGCACCTCCTTGCACAAAGGCGGAGGTAGCGGTCCTGCTGCTGGGTTGTTGTCCTCCTACGGCCTCCTCCACGTCTCCTGATGTACTGGCGTGTCTCCTGTTAGCGCCTCCATGCTCTGGCCACTACGCTGACAGACACAGCAAACCTTTTTGTCACAGCTCGCATTGAGCAGCGTTGAGAATTCTAAAGTACAAAAGCCAAAGGTCCAACATTCTAGAACACTGTGCGTACACGTTTTGGACTCTGATAGGCGCTTAATGCTATGGGTGTCCAGACAACACAAAGCAAAGCAACAACTCATACACTTGGCTACTGTTTACAGGGTTTTTGTATAATGTTTTAGCATAACTAATTAATGAACCACTCCAATAAATACAGCTGCCTGCAAGTCATCATGATCACCCTCTGTAGCACGAAGCAGTATTTCAACAGGTGCTCCTGGTAACACATCTAATAGTATGCTAATATTAGAACTGGTTCATTCTAGATCCACTATGTCATCTGTGTTGCAGTGCAAGAGGGTCTGCATTCTGCAAGGAAGGGTCTTACCTCATGATGACATGTCCAGTCCGCACAGTGACCAACAGACACTGAAAGACAGAGAAAGACATGAATTATACATAAGTATTTTATACATCCTTTTTTTTGTGGGAAACAAATGTAACTGATGACAATGACGTAATACTAATTTGACTGAGTAAACCTCCTTGTTACTGTAACTTACAATAAAACAACAGCTGGAACAAACTCCTGCAGGATGGTAGTCCCAACTGCCCAGGAGGTTCAGCCAGCCCTGCTCTAGTCTACACCAATGGGTGTGCCTATAGAAATACTCTCCGCCCAATAGAGAGCAATAGTAAGGCGGTCTTTTTGTAGACACCAACTCCACCATGGTTTGTTGGACAAAGTCTATGGGGAAATTAACAAAGTTTTCATAGGGTTTTTAGATAAACGCCTAAAATAAGGTCTTTGGTAAACAAAGGCTTAGGAGATCTGGAACGTTTTGTTCTATAAGAATCTTCATCAGCTAACGCCACTTTTTGTGAATTTTGAAACATTTATGAAATCAGAAAAAGCACATAAAGGCTTCATAATTCATAAAGGTCATGTTAACTGACTGATATTCTCTCATAGAACAAAATGTATAACATATCCTAAGTCTGTGTTAACCTCAGACCTTATTTTTGGTGTCTATTCCAAAACCCTATTCTTTCCCCATAGGAATTTCTGAATGAACCAGAGGTAACTAATTTCCGTTTATTAGGACTACAAGCTGGTGAGCTCTTTAGGGTCAGGTCCTCACCTCGGCAGCCATGAAGGAGAGAGTGTGCATTCCATGTGCAGCGCCCAGCAGACCACAGACCACAGCAAGACCACAGCAGCCCAGCAGCAGGGAAACCAGTAGGGTAAGGACACACACATGGCTGTTCATAGAAGTAGTGGGGGAGAAGGACAGCTGCAAGGGGGAACAGGTACACATTAACCTACTGTATACATTCATTCAGAAAGAGAGATTACTAAACACACACACAGATGTAGACGGACATGCACACCTACATATAACTTGTACTTTCATACAAAGAGCGACCGACACACAGAATAACAATTTAGGGGTGGTTGCAGACTTCATGGCTACTCTTTCAATAGACTTTCCCGTTGAGCATGTTTTTGGTCAAGAGGTAAGCTTTATCTGGGCAGTGTCACTGCAGCCCCATACTGTACTACTAACACATGCTCAAATAACATGTCTAGTGACACACAACAATATTGACACAGGTACAGTGACACACATACAGGCTTGTTAAGCAGCCTTTCATCCAACTTTTACTGCAGACAACAGAAACAAAGTACAGCATTCCAACAGCTACAATGTCAGTTGATATAAGGATCAAACCTAACACCCATTGATTGCAGACAGAGAGATGTAATTCTTCACAATATGGTGTGATGTTGTTTTCCTATAGCTACAGCACACTACCTAAATGTTCATCTTAGTTTTTTTGTACTCCCCCACTCTGTAGTTTGAGTCTATGAAGTGACTGAAACATTAGCTAAACCTAAAACCCTGGCCTACATACATACATACAGCAAGAACTAGGCTTATTAATAGGTCTGGCCTGGACCTGAAAGAGACCCGGTCTATGGCATTCACTGTGACTGAATGTATACCCAACAGCGTCATATCACTGGCATCTAACATAGGTATATATGTTTACAGTGTAAACAAGTCAACAAGGTCACTCTCCCTACAGTACAGTGAGTGGGCCAATCTACATTTTGTAATTTCCTTATTTCAGTTTTTTATTCAGTACTCTAATAAGTTGTCATGCACACTGTGTAATAGCACTTGTTACCCAATATAACTAGTTTTATAACAATCTTTTTTTTAATTGAACCTTTATATCATGCCGTTACTAATAATTGTTTAAAACTACTTCTGACAAATGTTGTTATATAGCTGTTATAAAGGTTTATGAATGCATTAATAAAGACACCAACAGTAAAGTGTTAAGCTATCTTAAGATGAATGCACCAATGTAAGTCGCTCTGAATAAGAGCGTCTGCTAAATTACTAAAATGTACTGTTAGAGGTTGATGAGACGTACGTATTCAAAGCGGTCCTTGCACAGCTGGACCATGAGGTGGAGGAAGACCAGGGCAGAGAACCACAGACACCACATGACCACCTCCTCCACCATCTGAACGTTCAGTACCCCGAAGATAAAGATGAACTTATAGAAGATGAAGTTCCAGAACTTGTCCTTAAGGTGCTGAGGAGAGAGAGGAGGGGAGTGGAGTAGAGAGATGGGAAGAGAGAGGGGTGGAGAGAGGAAAGGTCAAGACATTAGAACATGGATGGAGTGGTCAGACTACACTAATAGACTCAAACCACCAGTGTGGATTTCAATGATAAGATCTTGTTTTGCAGACTATTTGTGGAGGACATTTGTACTATAGTTTACATAAACAGTTAGATGCCTAACCTTCAATAAGGTGACATCAAATTATCCCAAATATCAGTTATTAGGTTACCACCACAACTCCAAGCCTCACCTGCTTCTCACTGACTCGGAGGGGCCCAAAAACCATGCACTGGATCATCTTAGCAATTAACATCAGAGAACAGCAAGCTGTATTCACCAACACCTGAGGAGTAGAGAAGAGCAGGCCACTTAGCAACCATGTAACAACTAAGTAACGTAACAACAATATTGGCTGCTTGGCTGAGCTGAGCCTATCTTGAATAAAACTTACCCATACAAAGAGACTGTCAGTGACCAGGTACCACATAACAGTGGTCGCCAATTCTGTATCTGCACTCACAACATCATCGCTAGTCACATGTTCTAGACCTAGGCCGCCTCTATTATCCCCTTCTAAGGGTGCAGGTGGTGGAGGCTCGTCCATGTCTGGAACCCCAAACCCCTGTTCAGTCACAGTAGTGTAGGCGCTGAAGATGCTTCCAGCCAGCAGAACCACACTCAGCGCTGTGTAGGTCTGCAGACTGGGCCAGGGAAACCTCTCCAGGAATAGCAGAGGCATTGGAATGTTAATATTGGAGGTCTCTCACACACAAGACTTGTGAAGTTAGGCCTAATAGGCTTGACACTGATTTCCACCACACCTTAGTTCTGTCAACAACCTGCAGGGAAGGAAAACAAATCAATAAGGCAACTGTAGGTAATGGTAATGCATGGAACTAGCTAGCTAGTGTAACGGTAGTAAGCCTGAGCAACAAGCCCTCTCTGTCTAGTACTAGTTTCTAGTGTTGTTTCACTGACCAGAGACAGTTGTAGAGGGTTAGCTGAGCAGCTAAACTTGCTAGTTAAGTTCATATTGTTATTAGCTAGCTAACTAACTAGCTACCGCTGTCAAAACAACGCCCATTTTGGTCCAGCTAGCTAGTGAGTGCTAGACTAATGTTAGCATGGAAGCTAGCTAGCTGTTAGCTACAAGTTTAGACAGCTAGCTAGCTACCCAATGTTGTATAGTTCAAATAAAACAATAAACTCCTATAGAGGACCTGATATTGCTTATAAATTAGCACTTTAGCTTGCTGGCTGTCTAGATAAAAGTCCAAACTCTCTAGCTAGCTAACGTTACCTGTCCCAGAGTCTATCTGTTGTTTCCGTACTCGACAGAGTACATTAGCAACTAGCTAGCTAGTGATTATGAAATACACCGAACCAGTCTGGTTAAAATTTGAGCAAAGACATTTCACTCAACTTACAAATTAATCAATTTGACATTAACTAGCTAACTTCATGTCCAACATCCAATTTCCTCTTGTTGAGGTTGACAGTAGACTCCGTTAAAATTCCCCGATCCGTGGTTATTGCTGCGTTCAGACACAAGTCGGAACTAGGAAACTCGGAAATGTCCATTTTGCCAAGTCGTTGACCGCAGCACGTGTATAACTTCAACCAGTTAGCAAGTCGGACATTTCCGAGTTTCCTAGTTCCGTCTAGTGTGGAACGCGGCATATGTTGACGACATCTTGTTTATTTCTCACTGACTGGAGATATACAATCTATGCTTGGAGACCCAGGACATGAAATTCTGAGTGTCATCACAACAACTTTCAAAATAAAAGTCTATCAAGTGCAATGTTGTCCAGTAAAATCAGAGTTGGGGTGTAACTGACTACACGTAATCAACTACATGTCTAATTAGGAAAAACAATTACCTGTAATCACTTACTTTACCAGCTAAAAATATTGCAATCAGATTACAGATGCTTTTGAAAAACTAGATGATTACTTCTTGGATAA